>NC_134879.1:527847-565347 GCF_041734735.1 Babylonia areolata
GGAAGTGGGGGTGAGAGAAGAAGAAGAAGAAGAAGAAGAAGACGAAGAAGAAGAAGAAGAAGAAGAAGAAGAAGAAGAAGAAGAAGAAGAAGAAGAAGAAGAAGAAGAAGACGAAGAAGAAGAAGAAGAAGAAGAAGAAGAAGAAGAAGAAGAAGAAGAAGAAGAAGACGAAGAAGAAGAAGAAGAAGAAGAAGAAGACGAAGAAGAAGAAGAAGAAGAAGAAGAAGAAGAAGAAGAAGCAGCAGTCAGACAGAAATAGAAGAAGAGCTGAAGGCATGAGTGCCCCCAGAGGAGGATCAAGAGGGCTTCACGAGCTGTGTGTGTTCTGTTCTTCAGTTTGCTGCTCACCTCACCAGGATCCAAAAAAACAAGTCAGAGAGACAGAGGCTGAGATAGAGAGACAGAGACAGAGAGCAAATAGAAGGGGGTAAAGGATGGGGAAAAGTGGGAAAGAGACAGGAAAAGAGACAAACACAGAGAGTGGATGAAGAGTTAGGTGAGAGAGAGAGGGGTGTGTGTGTGAGAGAGGGGTGAGAGAGAGACAGAGAGAGAGAGAGAGAGACAGACTCACACACACACACACACACACACACACACACACACACACACAGAGAGAGAGAGAGAGAGAGAGAGAGAGAGAGAGAGAGAGAGAGCGCATCTTGTTGTGTGAAGTCAAACAATCATTCAGTCTTTTGCTCGACCAGTTCCAGTTCCTTCCCTCTTCCAAATTGACAGTGACAACAATTGTGCCTGGTCTGTTCGACATTCTGCTGACAACGACATTCTGATGACAATGACATTGGGTTTCATCACCAAACACCTGGTCTGTTCAACATTCTGATGACAACGACATTCTGATGACAATGACATTCTGGTGACAATGACATTGGGTTTCATCACCAAACACCTGTCTGTTCAACATTCTGCTGACAACGACATTCTGATGACAATGACATTCTGCTGACAATGACATTGGGTTTCATCACCAAACACCTGTCTGTTCAACATTCTGCTGACAATGACATTGGGTTTCATCACCAAACACGTCCCTTCCCTTTTCTTCTGTTTCCTCCATAATTCATTAAAACAAAGGAGAAGAAGAAGAAGAAGAAAAATGAAGGCCGGAAGGAAGGATGGAAGGTAGGCAGGAAGGAGGGAAGGAAGGAGGGAAGAAGAAAGTGGAAACAAATATTTGATATATCTTTTGAAGGGTGCATGTGGTGGGGTAGAAGGAAGGGTTGGATATGAACACAAAACCGACCAGTATGTCAATGTCCGTGAATTTGTTCTTTGTCCGTTGTACAATCTGAAACAAGATTTAAGAGAGATCTGTAGAGTCTATGCATTGGGCCAGTGGAGTTTGTAGACTGGGTCTGTAGTGTCTATGAGTTGAATCTACGGAGTATTGTGTCGGGTCTCTGGAGTCTATATACTGGGTCTGTGGAGTTTGTCCGTGGCGTCTGTAGCGTCTATGAACTGGATCTACAGAGTCTATGTTTTGGGTGTATGGAATCTATGTTTAAGGTCTATGAAGTCTATGTGTGGAACCTAAGCTTTGGGTCTATGGTGCATCGGGTTTACGCGAGGGCCAGTTCTCCGACCCGTTTTCTTACTAAGCATGTCGCACTTCAGTGACCAGATGAAGCAAGTCGAACACATCTACCAGAAAGCCAAGAACTTTGTTACCTTTCTTGTGCACAGAGCCAAGACTGTTTTTCAACACCAAGATTTCCAAAGCTAAATCAAGCAAAGAACTATATTGCATTACAAATAAGCTTTGTGGCAGAACAAAATCTTCTTTGCTTCCTTCTATCTATCTATCCATTTTCAGAACTGCCCAGTGTCTTCTCAGATTTTTTTCTGCTAAAAATTGTTAACCTCAGGAAAAAAACTGGATTCACAGTCAGCTGTGTCACATCCCTTGGGAAAAGAATTTCAAGGTGTTCCTTTTGTTGTTTTCACACCCGTTTCAGAAACAGATGTACGTAGTGTTTTGAAAAAGTGACCTGGACCCCCTTCCCACACCACTGCTGTATGAGTGTTTGGATGTTGTTTTGTCTGCACTTACAAAATCCATGAATGATTCTTTAATTTCTGGTGTCTTCCTGATGTATGTCACGCGTCGACATATCCAGAATGTGAGACTCCCCTTAGCTGACCTATTTCTGTAAGCCGCCAGATAGGCTGGCAACGCGTTAGGCCCGAATCCCACGTGCGAACCAACTCGCGTCAGTGAGTTGTGTTTTGGTTTTTGATTTGTTTTTGATTTGTTCCTGTATCTTTCTGGCACTCCACTGTCAACTGCTGTGAGAGTCATTTCGACCAGGGGTTTTGGGAGTTGATCTTCCCATGTCTTCTGCTGTGGTGAAGCAGCAGGTTGTCGTCATTTGTCGGCGGGCGTTGCAACGGCTGGAACACCAGTTCCAGGTTTTCACATAACCTGTCTGAGGTGAGGGTGTGTGATGTTTCCTTGGTCGGCTGGTCGTTTGGACTTGCAGGAATGGTGGTGGAGGGAATGACAGAGGCTGTGAATGCATGTTTGTTTGAATTTGCTGTAGCTGTTCATGTTATTTTATGTTATTAAGAGATGCCGTGAATATGTGTTCCTATCATTGTGGTTGTGTTCATGAAGAAATATTAATAATGTTTATTATTTTGGAATAAATTAAATTAAATCGAGTCAAAGTTAAATATGTTATTGTAACGGCAGGTTGGATGGGCGGGATGATAGGTTGGGTGTGATAGCATCTTTCAGAGTCAGAACTGACACTTTGCCATTCTTAGGGGTTTTTTTTATCTTCCATTGTGCCCGTTTGGATGATTCCACTCCTCTGCTGGTTTGGGTTGTGGGCTGGCGGGAGGTCTGCATGGTGCGGGACTGGCAGTGTTCTGCGGCAGCGGCGCAACCGCGTCGACGATAACAGCGACGACGACAACAGCGTCGGCTGGAAGAACTTGGTCGCTGTGTTAAGTGCTGTCCCCCAACTTACTATCTCCCTTCTCCCATCCATTCCTGACCGCTGGTGTATTCTGGACTGCGGCGGCAGAGGCTGAGCACAGCAGACTATAATTTTTGTGTGTTTGTAATCGCGTGAGAGGGGTAGTTGTGTCAGTATTGTTTTGTTATTGAATTTCGTGTTAAAACAATACCAAATATTATTATTATTATTATTATTATTATTATTTTGAATAAATGTTATCATTTCAAGTGGGATCCGGTTGTTCCCACTGGTGCGGAGGGCTGACAGATTCATTGTTGAGTTTTTGTCATCGTTCGTCCGTCTGTCTGTCAATCTGTCAGCCGTAGCGTGACAATGTATACGATACTGCACTTGTTAAGCTCCTGCTAAGGATAGCCACTCTGGATCACAATGACCTCAAAAGTTTTTGCCCTGTATCCAACCTTGCTTTTGCGTCCAAAATTATTGAAAAAATTGTTCTCTCCCAACTTTCAGACCATTTAGCATTAAACAACCTGTTCTCGTCTTTTCAGTCAGCATATAGATCTGCCCATAGCACTGAACGCCACTTTTGTAGCCGTGGTCCCGGAGGATGTGGGCGGTGTGCTGGCACCGGGGGACTGCAGCTGACGTCACAGGCTGGTGTTCTCAGCTGCGAGTGTGGCCAGCTGAGACTGTAGGAGGGCAACAGTGGTGTTGTCTACGTCGGGGCAGGTGTCGTAGCTGTGGCTGTGCTCCCTCAGCCATCGTTGGGCCTCCTCCTTTGCTGCCTCGAAGGTGGTGTCAGGGTGGTCGCGGATGTAGCGCCTGACATCGCGCCTGAGTGCAGCTGGCTGAAGGCCTCTGGCGAAGACGTCGTGAAGTATGGCTGCTGGTACCTGCATCATCCCATCTTCAGCCTTGTTGAAGGTAAATTGTCTGTGTTAACTTTGCTCGATCTGTCGGCTGCGTTTGACGCAATAGACCACAATATACTCCTTTCCAGACTTGAACATGTTTTGAGGATTCACTCAACAGTTCTGAGTTGGTTTTCGTCATACCTATCCAACCATTTCCAGATTGTCTCTGTTGATAACTTTAAGTCTGATCCAGCCCTGATCTCCTATGGTGTGCCACAAGGCTCTGTTCTGGGCCCCGTCCTGTTCGTTCTGTACACTGTTCCTCTTTCTGATGTCATTTCTGGCCATTCTGTTCTTCACCACTCTTCTGCAGAACCAAACCAAGTACATAGTCTGATTCTGTCAAAGCAGGATTTATTCTGGATGTTAAATCCTGGATGACATTCAACAAACTAAAGTTAAATGATGACAAAACTGAAGCTATGATTATTTCCTCAGCAAGAATGTCCACATCTACTTCTTTTCCTGCCTGTATTGTGGCTGGTGATGCCACAGTTCAGTTTTCTAAATCAGCAAGGAACCTTGGAGTCATTCTTGACTCAAACCTCAGCATGCATGCTCAGGTAGTAAATATGATACGCATAATCAATTGTGAAATCTATCCGTCAGTACCTTTCTGTTGAAACTACTAAAACTCTTATTTCTGCTTTTGTGCTGCCACGAATTGACCACTGTAATTCTCTTCTCATAGGCTGTCCACATAATATTCTTCAGCGAATTCAAAAACTTGAAAACAATGCTGCCCGTCTGACTCTCAGAGTCCCACGTTCTGATCACATTTCTCCTCACCTCTGCACTCTACATTGGCTCCCCACTGAAGCGAGAATTAAATACAAAGTTGCGTGTCTCTGCTATTCTGCTTTCCACTCCGCAGGACCTACATATCTTTCTGACCTTATCAGTGTTTACATTCCCGCAAGAAATCTCCGCCCTTCCTCTCACTGTTACCTATTGAAACTTCCTCGTGTCAATACAAGAACCTATGGTGAACGTTCTTTCTTTGCTGCTCCTCACATCTGAAACAACCTTCATCATATCCGTGCATCTGATTCTATTTCTGTTTTCCGCTATCACTAAAGACTCATCTTTTTAAAACATATCCATAAGCACTCTCAGCTTCCTTGTTCTCCATCACCACCCATGCCAGCTCACTTTGGATGTATGTAGAGTGGGAAAGGGAGAGAGAGAGAGAGTGTGTGTGTGTGGGGAGAAAGAGTGGTCATGAATGTTTATGTAACTTGTAATATTTTTCTTTCGTGTAAAGTGCCCGGAGCTCTTAGAAAGGGCGTTATAGAAATGAACGTCATTATTATTATTATTATTATTATTATTACATTGAATTTTGCAATAGTTTGAGACAGACGGACAGACTGACTGATAAACAGACAGACACACAAGCAGACAGAGTGTGTAGACAAAGGGGTACAGGATCCGAGATATTGGGGAAGAGGGTCAAAGAGATAGACAGAGATAAGCAGACAAGTAACAGAAATGAAGGAATGAAGGGAGGGAGGGAGGGAGGGCGACATGAAGGAGGGGGAGCAAGGGAAAGTTGAAAATGTGATGATAGTTTTGAGTAGTTAGTGGAGTGATGGCCTAGAGGTAACGCGTCCGCCTGGGAAGCGAGAGAATCTGTGCGCACTGGTTCGAATCACGGCAGAGACCCCGAAAGTTTCTCCCCCTCCACTAGACCTTGAGTTGCGGTCTGGACGCTAATCATTCGGGTGAGACGATGAACCGAGGTCCCGTGTGCAGCATGCACTTAGCCCACGCAAAAGAACCCACGGCAACAAAAGGGTTGTTCCTGGCAAAATTCTGTAGAAAAATCCACTTCAATAGAAAAAACAAATAAAACTGCACACAGGAAAAAAATACAAAAAAAAAAAGGGTGGCGCTGTAGTATGGCGACGCGCTCTCCCTGGGGAGAACAGCCCGAATTTCACACAGAAAAATCTGTTGTGATACAAATAGTGGGACGTTACATGTTGTAGTGCACAGGGGAGGGATGGAAATGAACAGGAAAACGACCCGTCTGTCTCTGCCTGTGAATTGTTCTTGTACCTTGTCATTTCTCATTTAATTTAGACAGTTTTGCTGTCCGCATAATAAGACACTTTCGTTTGCTTGATTTGTTTCCAAAACAAATGTTTGTTGTTGTTGTTGTTGTTGTTGTTGTTGTTGTTGTTGTGTGTGTGTGCTGTGTATGGGAGGGGTTGTCGGGGGGTGTGGGTGTGGTGTGAGTGTATGTGTGCACACTGTGTGTGTGTGTGTGTGTGTGTGTGTGTGTGTGTGTGTGTGTGTGTGTGTGCTGTGTATAGGAGTTGGCGGGGGATGTGGGTGTGGGTGTAGTGTGGGTGTATGTGTGCACAGTGTGTGTGTGTCCATGTGTCTCTGTGGGGTGTGTGACGTGTGTGTGTGTGTGTGTGTGTGATGGCGTTATGCTCATAATCAATCACAATAACCACATCACACACTGGCTGACTGAGAGACAACTGAAGGAGGGAAGGAAGGGGGGGGGGAGGAAGGAAGGAAGATAGAAAGAAAGAAAAGACAGGAAGAAGGAAGACAGGAAGGAAAGAAGGAAGGAATAATAGATAACAGAAAACGTCAGTGGGATGACCAGAGTGGTAGGGCAAAGGTCCAGGAGTGGTCTGGTAGGGTGTGGGTTTCGGGGAAGCGTGGACATGAAAGCAAACCCGCTTGGTCTTCTGCCCAGTCCTGATTCCACTTGTCCTTTCAAATGAGATTTCAGGCAGGACAATGGCTTCGCTGTCGCAGCATAATAAGACACGTTGTCTTTTGTTATTCTTGTGTCTGAAGCAGTGATACTTCTTTCTATGTCTCTGTCTCTCTGCCTCTGTCTATCTGTCTCTCTTTGTCTGTCTGTTGCCCTGCCTTGAGTGACCTCAGACAAAAAACTAATCCAACCAAAGTATTATAAAGATCCATCTAACTTTAGATTTAATTTGCTCATGTCGTCAAGACATGAGTCTACTCTGTGCAACGTGGCCATTTATATAAATGAGGCATTGAAGAGATTGAGAATAGTTACGACGTGAATGTTGTTGAACATCTGTGTTAGATATTTTTTTGGTTGGTTTGTGTTGAAGATGCATAGTGTCTTGTAAAATCTTATTTATCTTTCTTTAATGTCACCCCCTTCAGTAAGGGGCTTTGGCCTTTATCTGAATTAAAACTCGTTATCGTTATCGTTATCTCTTTGTCTGTCTGTCTATCTCTCTTCGTAAGTATGTGTCTGTTTATGTTGCCTTGTGGTTTGCTGTTATATAATATTACATGATAAAGAAAGTAGAAAGATAAAACTGAAGAAAGACTGAATTATCAAAAAGAGAGAATAAAATGGGAAAAAGAGGAGTATATAGAATGCGAAAATAGAGCCATGGTACGTAGGAAGAAAGTAAAACAATAATACAACAACGACAGCAGCAGCAACAACAACAATGATATCACCGACTTTAACAGTCCCAACAACAGCAACACCAACAGCACTAGCAGCAGCAGCAACAACAACAGCAACAGCATTAACAAAAGCAACAACTGCAACAAACATCACGCAAACAAACAGCGGCAGGCACAGAAACTGACGGTCTTGTCAGTTCTTGTTCATTTTCTGGTTTTCCTAATCTCTTGGAAATGTGAGATCAAGTCGGGAAAATTGGCTTCGTTGCAGCATAAACCACCACCTGTCCGCCTGTCTGTCTGTCTGTCTGTCTGTCTTTGTGCTCTCCCTTCCTCACTCCGTCTCTCTATGTTCCTTTCTCTGTCTGTCTCTCTCTTTGACCCTCTCTGGCTCCATGTCTCTGTCTCTCTCTCCCCTCCGCCCCTCTCATTCTCTCTCTGTCTCTTTACATATCTGTTTCTGTTTCTGCATCTCACACTGTCTCTCCCTTTATCTCCCCCCTCCTCCTCCACTCTCTCTCTCAGTATATGTGGGGCGGGGTGCGTTTAAGTCCATGCCTGTGTCTGAGAGACAGAGAGACAAGTACTACTACTAATAATAATAATGGTATTTATATGGCGCTGAATCTTGTGCAGAGACAAATCAAAGCGCTTTCGCACCAGTCATTCACACGCATGCATAACTCTAAAACTGTAGAAGCTAAAGACAAGGGAGGCTATTTTGGGAAGAGGTGGGTTTTAAGGCCAGACTTGAAAGAGCTGAGTGTGGAGACTTGACGAAGCGAAAGAGGAAGTTCATTCCAATTGCAAGGTCCAGAGACAGACGGCGGCCAACAGTCGAGTGTTTGAATCTGGGTGTGCGTAAACAAAGTGGATCTGAAGCCGATCGTAGTGAGCGAGATGGAGTGTAGAGGTGAAGGCATCCACAGAGATAGGAAGGGGCAGTTTTGTGAATGCATCTATAACATAGAGTGCTGATCTTGTACTCTATTCGGTGTGAGACAGGGAGCCAGTGGAGATGTTGCAAAAGAGGAGTCATGTGCTCAGATCTTTTCTTTCTGAGGACGAGTCGGGCAGCAGAGTTTTGTATGCGCTGAAGGGACTGAATGGATGAAGCGGGCAAACCAGACAATAGAGAGTTACAGTAGTCAAGGCGAGAGAGAATGAGAGAAACGACAAATCTAGATGTTGTGTCAGTGGACAGTTATTTCCGGACGGCACTGATGCGTCGCAGTTGACAGTAGCAGGACTGACAAGTCTGACTGATAAATTTTTGCATGGACAGTGTGTTGTTAAGGACAACACCGAGGTTCCTGACTGACCTGGAGAGAGGGATGGATGTACTGCCAAGTTTGATTGTGTCAATTGTGATAGAAGAGTTTTTGTTTAGTTCCTATGATCATTGCTTCAGTTTTGTCCGCGTTCAATTGTAACTTATTTAGAGTCGTCCAGTTTTGAATGTCCAGGAAGCAGTTGGATGTTTCTTGCAAGAGCGACAACAATTTTTCAGGGGTATCACTCTTCTGGAGTTGAGTGTCATCAGCATAAGAATGATGACTGATATTATGGCGGTTGGTAATTTCAGCGAGAGGAGCAGTGTACAGTGTGAAGAGCACTGGGCCTAAAACAGATCCCTGTGTGCTTGTACAAGTAAGTGTGGTGTGTGTGTGTGTGTGTGTGTGTGGGTGTGGGTGCGCGCTAGAGTAGACTTCAAGAGTTGGCGCCTTATAAATATTACTAGTAGTAGTAGTAGTAGTAGTATTTATGTATTTATCTATTGTCTTTTATTTATTTATTTATTTTATTTTATTTTATTTTTATATTTCATTATTATTTTAAATACTTTTTTTTCTCAAGGCCTGACTAAGCGCGTTGGGTTACGCTGCTAGTCAGGCATCTGTTTGGCAGATGTGGTGTAGCGTATATGGAGTTGACCGAACGCAGTGACGCCTCCTTGAGCTACTGATACTGATACTGATCTCACGTTGCATTGATTTACCTAACCCGACAATAATCAGGTCTGAGAGATACACAAACGTGAGGTGTTAAGTCAGGAAACTTTTGAGCAACAGTGAACACCCCCTATAAATGCGCATTCCTTTGGAAGTGGGTGACATTTGATTTTTGTGGTCCCTGTCATTGGTGGCCATATCACACTCAGCTATGGATGGGATCGAGCGAGTGAAGGATAATCCCAAAATAATGTATATAATCGTTCAATATGGATGGAACCCATGTCCTCTACGTCACCACTACTCCATATCAACCACTTCGCCATGGCGGCCGGTAAAAAGGATTCTGTCACATGTTCTTCCAGGGTGTTACATAATAAACAGTTGCAGATGATAAGCCTGGTTCCATATTATAAATGCTTTCAAGAGGCAAACTTGTGTGCCAAAAACATCAGGAAGGTAAGTGATTGTTACTCTATGGCAAGTCTACCTCCTGTTCCTTCAAAGAGTTGGGGAGACGCAGAGTAAATCCATTTCTCATTTCGTTCCGGATATGTCAAAGACTGAATGCTATAGTGTAAGATTGAATGCATCCAAAACGTTTTAATTATGCGCGTGTCAGCGTGCTTGTGTGTGTGTGTGTGTGTGTGTGTGTGTGTGTGTGTGTGTGTGTGTGTGTTGGGGGAGGTGTTGAGACTGCTGACGGTGATCCGTGCAAACCAGTTCACCAGAGATATTTCACATTTCAATTTTCTTTTTTTCTTTGAAAAACAAAAGACAGGTACGAAGAAGGTATCATTCCATCAACTCCCGTTAATTATCTCAGTGATCAAACAATTAATACTCTGAAATTGGCTTCAACGCAGCTTGAAAAGAATCATTTCAATTCTCTTTGTGGGTCTTCTGTCCAAAAACGAGGGCAACTCGTGACAGGTGGGGTTAACTCTCTCAGTACGGCCAGTCCTCTCTTCTCCTCTACACAGACCCCTCGGATGTCCAGTGGGTGTCTGAATGACCCAACCTTTAGCTTCCGTCGTCAGAACTGTGGTATTCTTTGTCAACATTCAACTCTTCAGTATAAGAGCGTTCCGCTTGCAATATTTTGATGATGGTAATTGGGATGAAACGCTGTTAACGTCGTCTCTTTCGCCGTTCGTATGGAGAGAGTTAAATCAGTCTCTTCGCCAGTAGACCGTAGTCAATCATGTAGTTGTATGCTTTGATTTGTTGGGTAGCTCGGTGGGTAAAAATGTAGGTTGGTAGATGGCCCAGTGGACTGTCGTGTAGGCAGTGACCTGGTCAGCAACTATACTTTCCTTTTTAAAGTAACTGGTGAGTTATCATTGCGTGAGGATGGAGGTGTTTTCTCCCACTTCATCTCTATTTTGTATAAAACACACACACACACACACACACACACACACACACACACACACACACACACAAAATGTCTTTTTATATCCAGATTTGATCACAATGAAACAGAAAATAATGGAAACAACAACAAAATAAAATAAAACAAAAAATAAAAAAAGAGGAAAAGGGCCAAACATAATTGAGAACTTCATCAATACAAAATAGACTGTTTTAAAGAAGTAACAAAAAACAAGAACATTATCACCAGTAACAACACTTACGATACGATGGAAAACTTTCAAACGACACATGCGTGAAAGAACGACTTTTCCCAGTCTCAGTATAGCCATGTTGACGTTCAGCAAAACTGATGACGTGTCACTTTCACAGCTGCTGACTCATGATAGGCTAATTACCAGTCACTGTACCGTGTATGGTGGCATCTCCATTTCACGCTGTACGCTTTTAACGCGCGCACTACGGTCATGCGGCGGAAGGACCCCTGCGTCAACAGTCCCCTGCTGCCTTCGTCTGGCGCAGGAATAACTGATCTCATCTGCGGGGACGTCACTTTGTTGACGGGGCGTGAGGGTGGTGGTGCCCTGTTTTCTCTCATGCCAGACCAAGTCATGATGAATCACTACCAGGAAAGAAAGGTCACAGTGGAATGGATTTACAGATGGTGGTCATCGCTTGTAAAAGGGCGAAAGGGGGTCTGCAGGAATCATATTAGTAAACCAACATCGCTGTCCAGACCACAAGGGACATATTAGTAAACCAACATCGCTGTCCAGACCACGAGGGACATATTAGTAAACCAACATCGCTGTCCAGACCACGAGGGACATATTGGTAAACCAACATCGCTGTCCAGACCACGAGGGACATATTAGTAAACCAGCATCGCTGTCCAGACCACGAGGGACATATTAGTAAACCAACATCGCTGCCCAGACCACGAGGGACATATTAGTAAACCAGCATCGTTGCCCAGACCACAAAGGACATATTAGTAAACCAGCATCGCTGTCCAGACCACAAGGGACATATTAGTAAACCAGCATCGTTGCCCAGACCACAAAGGACATATTAGTAAACCAGGATCACTGCCCAGACCAAAAGGGACATATTAGTAAACCAGCATCGTTGCCCAGACCACAAGGGACATATTAGTAAACCAACATCGCTGTCCAGACCACGAGGGACATATTAGTAAACCAACATCGCTGTCCAGACCATAAGGGACATATTAGTAAACCAACATCGCTGTCCAGACCATAAGGCACATATTAGTAAACCAACATCGTTGCCCAGACCACAAGGGACATATTAGTAAACCAGCATCGTTGCCCAGACCACAAGGGACATATTAGTAAACCAGCAACGTTGCCCAGACCACGAGGGACATATTAGTAAACCAACATCGTTGCCCAGACCACAAGGGACATATTAGTAAACCAGCATCGCTGTCCAGACCACAAGGGACATATTAGTAAACCAGCAACGCTGCCCAGACCACAAGGGACGGGAAAAGGTCATCGCTGTTGTCCAGGAACACCAGGACTGGAGCACACAGCAGGTCACATTGCATGTCGGCAGGTGACAACCAATGAAGACATATAACATTAAACAATATTCAGTCTACTTTTGTTGCTTACGTTTTGTGTCATATCCAAGTCACGTAAATCTGCATTCAGTTATGTGACTTATCGAAACAGACAAGTGAAACAACGTTGCTGGCTGAAATAAAAGCGAGACCAGGAATAAGAAGAATACTGTGATGGTGTCAACGACACCGAGAACACGGAGAAGAAAACCCGAAGAAGACCAGTGGGAAGAGGGGCAGGCCGGAAGGTAGGGAGAAGGCCAGTGGGAAGAGGGGCAGGCCGGAAGGTAGGGAGAAGGCCAGTGGGAAGAGGGGCAGGCCGGAAGGTAGGGAGAAGGCCAGTGGGAAGAGGGGCAGGCCGGAAGGTAGGGAGAAGGCCAGTGGGAAGAGGGGCAGCCCGGAAGGTAGGAAGGTAGGGAGAAGGCCAGTGGGAAGAGGGGCAGGCCGGAAGGTAGGAAGGTAGGGAGAAGGCCAGTGGGAAGAGGGGCAGGCCGGAAGGTAGGAAGGTAGGGAGAAGGCCAGTGGGAAGAGGGGCAGCCCGGAAGGTAGGAAGGTAGGGAGAAGGCCAGTGGGAAGAGGGGCAGGCCGGAAGGTAGGGAGGTGGGTGAGATGGCCAAGAGGACGGTTATGTAGACAATGGATTAGTCAGCAATTTTTGTGTAATTTCTTCTTAAAGATACTGACGAGATGTCATTGCGAGGAGGTGAAGGTGCAGTTCTCCTTCCACTTCTTGATCTATTTTCTTTGGGAAGTGACGAAAGGAAATGCCTTATTTAAAAACAAATGTTGACTTAAGAAAAGAATGAGACGGAAATAACGAGAAGAGAAAAAAATATACGAAAAAGATGTACAAACACAGGCAAGAACCTCAATAATGTCGAAAAGTCTGTCTTAAAGAAGTATCGAAACACGAGTTCATTACCATCGGTAACAACAGCTACAACACGACGGAAAAAAAAGTATAGAGAAAACCTATGTGAAAGAACAATGCTTTTTTTTCTCTTTTTTTTCAGGACAGCCATGTTGGCGTTTCAGCAAAACTAATGACATCACTTCCACGTGGTCTGGCACAGGGATAATTGATCTAATCTGCAGGAACATTATTTAGTTGACGAAGCATGAGGTGATGCCATTTTTCCCTCCCGCCACGCCCAAGTCGTGAGGAATTCCTGCCAGGAGGGAAAGGTCACTGGAGATCAGCTTTGGAGAGGAGTCTTCGTTCAGAAAAGGCAAAAAGAGAACTGAGGCAGCACTATCAAACCAGTCTACTGCCCAGTCCACAAGGGGAGGTGGGGGGGAGGGGGGGGCAGGGGGGTCATAGCTCTTGTCCAGGAACAGCTGTAGCTGTAGGACACACCAGTCATGTTTCATATCGGCAGATGACAGTCAAGGGAAGAAAGACATATCAAACAATGCTCAGTGTGTTGCTGTCTCCTGTCATGTCAGATCAAAGGCATGGGAATCTGGATTCAGTTCCATTATTTAACACACAAAAAAAAGACATGTGAAACCACTTGACTGAAATGCGAGCACGATCAAGAGTCAGAAGAATAAGATGGTGATGATTACAAAGAGAAGAATAAGATGGTGATGATTACAAAGAGAAGAATAAAACAAAGAAACATGTGGGGGAAGAACGACAGATCGGTTGGCAGGTAAGTTGCTTGCTAGGCACGTGAACAGGTAGGTTGCTTGTTAGGCACGTGGACAGGTAGGTTGCTTGTTAGGCACGTGGACAGGTAGGTTGCTTGTTAGGCACGTGAACAGGTAGGTTGCTTGTTAGGCACGTGGACAGGTAGGTTGCTTGTTAGGCACGTGGACAGGTAGGTTGCTTGATAGGCACGTGGACAGGTAGGTTGCTTGATAGGCACGTGGACAGGTAGGTTGCTTGATAGGCAAGTGAACAGACTGATGGGTTGCGACTCAGCCAGTGATCTACTTTCCCTTTTTATAAGTAACTGGTGACAGATGATTATGTGGGATTGGAATAACTGGTGACAGATGATTGCGTGGGATTGGAATAACTAGTGACAGATGATTATGTGTGATTGGAAGTAACTGGTGACAGATGATTGTGTGGGATTGGAATAACTGATGACAGATGATTGTGTGGGATTGGAATAACTAGTGACAGATGATTATGTGTGATTGGAAGTAACTGGTGACAGATGATTGTGTGGGATTGGAATAACTAGTGACAGATGATTGTGTGGGATTGGAATAACTGGTGACAGATGATTGTGTGGGATTGGAATAACTGGGGACAGATGATTGTGTGGGATTGGAATAACTGAGGACAGATGATTGTGTGGGATTGGAATAACTGGTGACAGATGATTGTGTGGGATTGGAATAACTGATGACAGATGATTGTGTGGGATTGGAATAACTGGTGACAGATGATTGTGTGGGACTGGAATAACTGGGGACAGATGATTGTGTGGGATTGGAATAACTGGTGACAGATGATTGTGTGGGAGACTGGAATAACTAGTGACAGATGATTGTGTGGGATTGGAATAACTGGTGACAGATGATTGTGTGGGAGACTGGAATAACTAGTGACAGATGATTGTGTGGGATTGGAAGTAACTAGTGACAGATGATTATGTGAGACTGGAATAACTAGTGACAGATGATTATGTGGGATTGGAATAACTGGTGACAGATGATTGTGTGGGAGACTGGAATAACTAGTGACAGATGATTATGTGGGATTGGAAGTGTGGTGAACCTCCCGCTTTCTGTTCTCTTTCGTTTGGAACACAGCAAAAACAAAGGCATTGTCTTCAAAGACTCAAAAGACTGAAAAACAAACAAACAAACAAACAAAAAAACAACAACCCAGGAACATAAATCTCAGCAATGAAGCAAAAAGCTATTTCAATGAAGTATCAAAACACAGTTTCAATATCTTCAGTAACAACAGCTATATCACGGTAGAAACGTTACGGACAATACTCCCCCCCCCCCCCCCCTCCCGGGCATATGCATGCTGACGTTAACTAAACTAAAGACGTATCACTTTCAAAGCTGCTGACGCATTATAGACTGACAATCACTCATCATGTTTGTGGCATCTCCATTTCACACTGTAAGCTTCTGACACTCAGATTACGGCTTGTGGTGGAAGGACCCCTGCGCCATCAGTCCCCTGCTACTTCAGTCTGGCGCAGGAATAATTTATCTGATCTGCGGGGACGTCACTTAGTTAACGAAGCATGAGGGAAGTGATGCTTTTTTTTTTTTCTCCTCCTCCTAGCCCAAGCCACGATGAATTCCTGCCAGGAAAGGAAGGCAGCAGAAGATTAGATTCTGAGAGGGGTCTTCGTTCAGAAAAGGGAAAAAGGGAGGCTGCAAGAAGCAGTGTTAATTAAACCAGTGTCACTGGCCACACTGCGATGGAGGAAAACGTCATGGCTCTTGTCCACGAAGGAGTAGACAACCGGCAAGAGGACACAGGAGAGGAAGAAGAGGAAGGAGAAGAATCAATCAGATGGAGATGGAACAACACCAAGCACGTGGTGAACTGACGTGGAATGACAGGCAGTGTGCGTTCTCTTCTTCAATTAGCTGTTCCTTTGAACAGGATCCAGCAAGGAGCCTAATAATCTGTTTGTTTGTTTGTGTCGAAAATTAACAGCAGAAAAGAAAGGAAAACTAATCAACACAAAACACATTCTTTATCCAAGACAGTGCAGTAATGAGAATTAAGGCGGGGTGGTGAAGGAAGACAGTGTAGTAATGAGGAAGACAGTGCAGCAATGATAATTAAGGCGGGGTGGTGAAGGAAGACAGTGTAGTAATGAGGAAGACAGTGTAGTAATGAGAATTAAGGCGGGGTGGTGAAGGAAGACAGTGTAGTAATGAGGAAGACAGTGTAGTAATGAGAATTAAGGCGGGGTGGTAAAGGAAGACAGTGCAGTAATGAGGAAGACAGTGTAGTAATGAGAATTAAGGCGGGGTGGTGAAGGAAGACAGTGTAGCAATGAGAATTAAGGCGGGGTGGTGAAGGAAGACAGTGTAGTAATGAGAATGAAGGCGGGGTGGTGAAGGAAGACAGTGCAGTAATGAGGAAGACAGTGTAGTAATGAGGAAGACTGTAGTAATGAGGAAGACAGTGTAGTAATGAGAATTAAGGCGGGGTGGTGAAGGAAGACAGTGTAGCAATGAGAATTAAGGCGGGGTGGTGAAGGAAGACAGTGTAGTAATGAGGAAGACAGTGCAGTAATGAGAATTAAGGCGGGGTGGTGAAGGAAGACAGTGTAGTAATGATAATTATGGCGTGGTGGTGAAGGAAGACAGTGTAGTAATGAGAATTAAGGCGTGGTGGTGAAGGAAGACAGTGTAGTAATGAGAATTAAGGCGGGGTGGTGAAGGAAGACAGTGTAGTAATGAGAATTAAGGCGTGGTGGTGAAGGAAGACAGTGTAGTAATGAGAATTAAGGCGGGGTGGTGAAGGAAGACAGTGTAGTCATGAGAATTAAGGCGGGGTGGTGAAGGAAGAGAGTGTAGTCATGAGAATTAAGGCGGGGTGGTGAAGGAAGACAGTGTAGTAATGAGAATTAAGGCGGGGTGGTGAAGGAAGACAGTGTAGTAATGAGAATTAAGGCGGGGTGGTGAAGGAAGACAGTGTAGTAATGAGAATTAAGGCGGGGTGGTGAAGGAAGACAGTGTAGTAATGAGGAAGACAGTGTAGTAATGAGAATTAAGGCGGGGTGGTGAAGGAAGACAGTGTAGTAATGAGGAAGACAGTGCAGTAATGAGGAAGACAGTGTAGCAATGAGAATTAAGGCGGGGTGGTGAAGGAAGACAGTGCAGTAATGAGAATTAAGGCGGGGTGGTGAAGGAAGACAGTGTAGTAATGAGGAAGACAGTGTAGTAATGAGGAAGACAGTGTAGCAATGAGAATTAAGGCGGGGTGGTGAAGGAAGACAGTGTAGCAATGAGAATTAAGGCGGGGTGGTGAAGGAAGACAGTGTAGTAATGAGAATTAAGGCGGGGTGGTGAAGGAAGACAGTGTAGTAATGAGAATTAAGGCGGGGTGGTGAAGGAAGACAGTGTAGTAATGAGGAAGACAGTGTAGTAATGAGAATTAAGGCGGGGTGGTGAAGGAAGACAGTGTAGTAATGAGAATTAAGGCGGGGTGGTGAAGGAAGACAGTGTAGTAATGAGAATTAAGGCGGGGTGGTGAAGGAAGACAGTGTAGTAATGAGAATTAAGGCGGGGTGGTGAAGAAAGACAGTGTAGTAATGAGGAAGACAGTGCAGCAATGAGAATTAAGGCGGGGTGGTGAAGGAAGACAGTGTAGTAATGAGAATTAAGGCGGGGTGGTGAAGGAAGACAGTGTAGTCATGAGAATTAAGGCGGGGTGGTGAAGGAAGACAGTGTAGTCATGAGAATTAAGGCGGGGTGGTGAAGGAAGACAGTGTAGTAATGAGGAAGACAGTGTAGCAATGAGAATTAAGGCGGGATGGTGAAGGAAGACAGTGTAGTAATGAGGAAGACAGTGTAGTAATGAGGAAGACAGTGTAGTAATGAGGAAGACAGTGTAGTAATGAGAATTAAGGCGGGGTGGTGAAGGAAGACAGTGTAGTAATGAGGAAGACAGTGTAGTAATGAGAATCAAGGCGGGGTGGTGAAGGAAGACAGTGTAGTAATGAGGAAGACAGTGCAGTAATGAGAATTAAGGCGGGGTGGTGAAGGAAGACAGTGTAGTCATGAGAATTAAGGCGGGGTGGTGAAGGAAGACAGTGTAGTCATGAGAATTAAGGCGGGGTGGTGAAGGAAGACAGTGTAGTAATGAGGAAGACAGTGTAGTAATGAGAATTAAGGCGGGGTGGTGAAGGAAGACAGTGTAGTAATGAGGAAGACAGTGTAGTAATGAGAATTAAGGCGGGGTGGTGAAGGAAGACAGTGTAGTAATGAGGAAGACAGTGTAGTCATGAGAATTAAGGCGGGGTGGTGAAGGAAGACAGTGTAGTAATAATAATTAAGGCGGGGTGGTGAAGGAAGACAGTGTAGTAATGAGGAAGACAGTGTAGTAATGAGAATTAAGGCGGGGTGGTGAAGGAAGACAGTGTAGTAATGAGAATTAAGGCGGGGTGGTGAAGGAAGACAGTGTAGTAATGAGGAAGACAGTGTAGTAATGAGAATTAAGGCGGGGTGGTGAATGGCGCGGGGAGGGGGTGGTTTGAAGGGACCTGGAAGAACTTTGACCCTGTCCTTGCCTGTGGATTGTTCCTGTCCTTTGTCAGATTAGGTCGGGTAATTCCATTCAATGTCAGCAGAACACGACACGTTCTCTTTGTCTTTTGGGAAGCATGTGTGTGTGTGTGTGTGTGTGTGTGTGTACGAACGTGCTTGCTGCATGCATGCATCCGTGTGATATTGTTGCAGTTTTATCTATTCATTTAACTATTTGTTTTGTTGATTATTGAAGACAACTTGCTCGCTTGCTTACTTGTTTACTTGCTTACTGACTTCATAGTGTTCGTGCCAATGGCACATAAGGCTTCGACCACAAAAGATCTCCACGATTTCCTCTTTTATGCTGTCTTGGATGGCTTCCCCAAGATTCAGCCTCAACACTTCAGCTCTTTCTCAACAATTTCCTTTGTCTTGGCTCTCTTTGCGCTTTCTTCCCCCCCCCCCCCCCACCCCGTCTGGTAAGCTTTACAAAGTGCATCCGCTGGAATTCTAAGGACGTGATCTATCAACAACAACAACAACAACAACAAAAGGGTGGCGCTGTAGTATAGCGACGCGCTCTCCCTGGGGAGAGCAGCCCGAATTTCACACAGAGAAATCTGTTGTGATAAAAAGAAATACAAATATGAATATATCCAGTGTCATATTTCTTATTTGATCTCCGTTGTGATGTCCAGCATTAGGGTTCTTTTACAAAGTTCAATGCTTGATATGTTCTTTTGACCGAAAGAAAATCTGCGGTTAAATATTCTACAATAATTGAGTTTGGAAGAACGTATATGTAACATATGGAAAACCAAAATTGTAGTTTCTTAACCAAAAGGCATTGTTCTGTCATCATTGTAGAAAATACAAAGTAAATACCCCCATCACTTAAAAACACTGGCCAGTTGCAAATTGTCTACATGGATGGGTGAAAACTGTGTAAAGCTGTCTACATGGAGGGGTGAAAACTGTGTAAAGCTGTCTACATGGCGGGGTGAAAACTGTGTAGAGCTGTCTACATGGAGGGGTGAAAACTGTGTAGAGCTGTCTACATGGCGGGGTGAAAACTGTGTAGAGCTGTCTACATGGGAGGGAGGGATGACAACTGTATAGAGCTGTCTGCATGGAGGGGTGAAAACTGTGTAGAGCTGTCTACATGGAGGGGTGAAAACTGTATAGAGCTGTCTACATGGAGGGGTGAAAACTGTGTAGAGCTGTCTACATGGCGGGGTGAAAACTGTGTAGAGCTGTCTACATGGCGGGGTGAAAACTGTGTAGAGCTGTCTACATGGGAGGGAGGGATGACAACTGTATAGAGCTGTCTGCATGGCGGGGTGAAAACTGTGTAAAGCTGTCTACATGGAGGGGTGAAAACTGTGTAGAGCTGTCTACATGGCGGGGTGAAAACTGTGTAGAGCTGTCTACATGGGAGGGAGGGATGACAACTGTATAGAGCTGTCTGCATGGCGGGGTGAAAACTGTGTAGAGCTGTCTACATGGCGGGGTGAAAACTGTGTAAAGCTGTCTACATGGAGGGGTGAAAACTGTGTAAAGCTGTCTACATGGCGGGGTGAAAACTGTGTAAAGCTGTCTACATGGCGGGGTGAAAACTGTGTAAAGCTGTCTACATGGCAGGGTGAAAACTGTGTAGAGCTGTCTACATGGCGGGGTGAAAACTGTGTAGAGCTGTCTACATGGGAGGGAGGGGTGAAAACTGTGTAAAGCTGTCTACATGGAGGGGTGAAAACTGTGTAGAACTGTCTACATGGCGGGGTGAAAACTGTGTAGAGCTGTCTACATGGGAGGGTGAAAACTGTGTAGAACTGTCTACATGGGAGGGTGAAAACTGTGTAGAACTGTCTACATGGCGGGGTGAAAACTGTGTAGAGCTGTCTACATGGGAGGGTGAAAACTGTGTAGAACTGTCTACATGGCGGGGTGAAAACTGTGTAGAGCTGTCTACATGGGAGGGAGGGATGACAACTGTATAGAGCTGTCTACATGGCGGGGTGAAAACTGTATAGAGCTGTCTACATGGAGGGGTGAAAACTGTGTAGAGCTGTCTACATGGCGGGGTGAAAACTGTGTAGAGCTGTCTACATGGCGGGGTGAAAACTGTGTAGAGCTGTCTACACGGCGGGGTGAAAACTGTGTAGAGCTGTCTACATGGCGAGTGAAAACTGTGTACAGCTGTCTACATGGCGAGTGAAAACTGTGTACAGCTGTCTGCATGGCGATTGAAAACTGTGTACAGCTGTCTACATGGCGAGTGAAAACTGTGTAAAGCTGTCTACATGGCGATTGAAAACTGTGTACAGCTGTCTACATGGCGATTGAAAACTGTGTACAGCTGTCTGCATGGCGAGTGAAAACTGTGTACAGCTGTCTACATGGCGAGTGAAAACTGTGTACAGCTGTCTACATGGCGAGTGAAAACTGTGTACAGCTGTCTACATAGCGATTGCAAACTGTGTACAGCTGTCTACATGGCGATTGAAAACTGTGTAGAGCTGTCTACATGGCGAGTGAAAACTCTATACAGCTGTCTGCATGGCGAGTGAAAACTGTGTACAGCTGTCTGCATGGGAGGTGGGCATGTACATGAAAGTACTGTCATACATACGAGTGAGTATGGGAGTTGCAAATTACGAACACAGAAGATGAAGACATATGGCGTTTACATCTTTTTTTTTTTTTTCCTTAACCTGAAGAAAACGGGAAACGGGAAAATATTTGAACAGACTCTGCACAAGTACACAAGGCAGAAACTTGATTTCTGTTGGTAAAATGTTTAACTAACTTAAAACATTATGTCTGCCTTTCTGCATATCTCTGTTTCTGTCTTCTTCGCTTCCTCATCTTCTCTATCGCTGTCTCTCTACGTCTCTCTCTGTCTCTATCCGTCTTTGTCTGTCTGTCGGCCTGTCTCTGTCTGTCTGTCTGTCTGTCTGTCTGCCTGTCACTGTCTGTCTGTCTGCCTGTCTCTGTCTGTCTGTCTGCCTGTCTCTGTCTGTCTGTCTGTCTGCCTGTCACTGTCTGTCTGCCTGTCTGTCTGTCTCTGTCTGTCTGCCTGTCACTGTTTGTCTGCCTGTCTCTGTCTGTTTGTCTGTCTGTCTGTCTGTCTGTCTCTGTCTGTCTGTCTGCCTGTCACTGTTTGTCTGTCAGTCTGTTTGTCTGTCTGTCTGCCTGTCTCTGTCTGTCTGTCTGCCTGTCACTGTTTGTCTGTCAGTCTGTTTGTCTGTCTGTCTGCCTGTCTCTGTCTGTCTGTTTGTCTGTCTGTCTGTCTGTCTCTGTCTGTCTGTCTGCCTGTCACTGTTTGTCTGTCTGTCTGCCTGTCTCTGTCTGTCTGTCTGCCTGTCACTGTTTGTCTGTCTGTCTGTCTGCCTGTCTCTGTCTGTCTGTCTGTCTGTCTGTCTGTCTCTGTCTGTCTGTCTGCCTGTCTCTGTTTGTCTGTCTGTCTGTCTGCCTGTCTCTGTCTGTCTGTTTGTCTGTCTGTCTGTCTCTGTCTGTCTGTCTGCCTGTCTCTGTCTGTCTGTCTGTCTGTCTGCCTGTCTCTGTCTGTCTGTCTGTCTGTCTGTCTGTCTCTGTCTGTCTGTCTGTCTGCCTGTCTCTGTTTGTCTGTCTGTCTGCCTGTCTCTGTCTGTCTGTCTGTCTGTCTGCCTGTCTCTGTCTGTCTGCCTGTCTCTGTCTGTCTGTCTGTCTGTCTGCCTGTCTCTGTCTGTCTGTCTGTCTGTTTGTCTGTCTCTGTCTGTCTGTCTGCCTGTCTCTGTTTGTCTGTCTGTCTGCCTGTCTCTGTCTGTCTGTCTGTCTGTCTGCCTGTCTCTGTCTGTCTGTCTGCCTGTCTCTGTCTGTCTGTTTGTCTGTCTCTGTCTGTCTGTCTGCCTGTCTCTGTTTGTCTGTCTGTCTGTCTGCCTGCCTGTCTCTGTTTGTCTGTCTGTCTGCCTTTCTCTGTCTGTCTGTTTGTCTCTGTCTGTCTCTCCTCGACCTTGTTCTGTTCACGGGAAGAGGAGGAAATTGGAGGACAGAGCAAACACTGAGTACCTACTTGATCCCCATCCATGTTCTTTGTGTCCGATATGACTTTTTCCATCCCATCTGTTTGTATTTGTATTTCTTTTTATCACAACAGATTTCTCTGTGTGAAATTCGGGCTGCTCTCCCCAGGGAGAGCGCGTCGCTACACTACAGCGCCACCCACTTTTTTGTATTTTTTTTCTGCGTGCAGTTTTATTTGTTTTTTTCCTATCGCAGTGGATTTTTATACAGAATTTTGCCAGGAACAACCCTTTTGTTGCCGTGGGTTCTTTTACGTGCGCTAAATGCATGCTGCACACGGGACCTCGGTTTATTGTCTCATCCGAATGACTAGCGTCCAGACCACCACTCAAGGTCTAGTGGAGGGGGAGAAAATATCGGCGGCTGAGCATTGATTCGAACCAGCGCGCTCAGATTCTCTCGCTTCCTAGGCGGACGCGTTACCTCTAGGCCATCACTCTTTCTGCTTCTTCTTCTTCTCTCTATTTATTTCAATCTTGTTTTCTCTTTCTATCTTAATTTCAATTCTTACTTTCTAGTTTCTTTCGTCTGTATCTTCCTCTTACAACTACTCGGTATCTTTTCATTCTTTGTATTACTTTTGTTCTTTGTTGTCTTTTATGTATTCTTTTCCGTTTTCTCTCTTTTCTTCTTCTTGTATCCACTAGCATACCTGTTCTCATTGTTCTCTTTGTTTTCCATCATGATCATTGTCGGCGTCATCATTTGTGGTCGTCTTGGCCCCTGTCATAATCATTATCCCCCCCTTTTTTTTTTGGTTTAACTCACTCAGTACGACCAGTCCTCTCTTCTCCTCTACACAGACCCCTCGGATGTCCAGTGGGTGTCTGAATGACCCAACCTTTAGTTTCCGTCGTCAGAATTGTGGTATTCTTTGTCAACATTCACGTCTTCAGTATAAGAGCCTTCCGCTTGCAATATTTTGATGATGGTAACTGGGGTGAAACGCTGTTAACGTCGTCTCTTTCGCCGTTCGTATGGAAAGAGTTAACTTCTGTAAACTTGTTTGGCTTTCAGAAGAGTCAATGCGGTCTCATCAGTCGGTTAACCATGAATCCGAGCACGGATCCACATGATTTACCTAACATTTTTTTTTTCCTTCAAGTCTAAAAGCTCCTCAAATAAGAATCTTTCCACCCAAGTGGACTGGACTCTAGTTTAATTTCAACAATGCTGCGCCTGGTTTGGGAACCAAGACCTCTCTCCTTAATCTAATCTCGTGCCACCTTTCTTTCCAGGCAGGAAACACAAAACGCAGAAAGCCTCTCCCCGCGCCTCGTCCACTGAGCGACGTCCCCGCAGATTAGATCAGTTATTTCTACGCCAGGGCGAGCAGCTGGGGACTGTTGATGCCTTGGGCCTTCTCCGCCATGAACCGTGCTGCGTGTGTTAGATAAGCGTTATGTGAAGTGATGGCCTAGAGGTAACGCGTCCGCCTAGGAAGCGAGAGAATCTGAGCGCGCTGGTTCGAATCACGGCTCAGCCGCCGATATTTTCTCCCCCTCCACTAGACCTTGAGTGGTGGTATGGACGCTAGTCATTCGGATGAGACGATAAACCGAGGTCCCGTGTGCAGCATGCACTTAGCGCACGTAAAAGAACCCACGGCAACAAAAGGGTTGTTCCTGGCAAAATTATGTAGAAAAATCCACGTCAATAGGAAAAACAAATAAAACTGCACGCAGGAAAAATACAAAAAAATGGGTGGCGCTGTAGTATAGCGACGCGCTCTCCCTGGGGAGATATCTGTTGTGATAAAAAGAAATACAAAATACAAAATACGAAAAAACGGTGTGAAACAAGGGGATGCTAAGTGTGGTGGTGGGTAATGATTAAACTATCGGGAACCCGCAAGTCGCTTATCCTTTGACTGCAGAATTCAATTTCAAATTCAAATTCAAAATTCAAAAGCAATTATTGATCCACATGGAAATTAACGTGTGCAGTCACAGGCTCGTAGCAGACGGCAACATGAGATGAACATGCGCACCATGAAAGACATTAAAACATGTCAAATAAGAACTCACAGTAGCTGGCAATAGACTAAAACGAACCAGATACCCACAGACATAGACGCACGCGCATTTTGACAATTAGGTATTGCACAACACTGTATACAAATCGAAAACATCCAGCGAATAAATTGTGTATGCTTAAAACCACACACACACGCACGCACGCACGCACGCTTGTGTGAAGCAGAGCAGGCAATGGCGTGTTTTGTGATGAAAAGCGTGATGGGGAATCAAGCTTTCGTCATAATTCACAGTAACATGGGAAGAGTCTTCGGCAATTCGAACTGCCTGTTGAGATAATATTGAACTTCCTTCTTTCTTTTTGTCTAAACAAAATATTGCATCTATTATATTTCATTCATTAATCCAAATGGATTTTAAGTTCCATATCATATATTTATTCAGGAGTTGACAATTCAGAGAAAATTCAAATGCACACACATGACATTGCATGGGATGGGGATAAGGCAGAAATAAAAGAAGCAAGTGAAATGCATGACCACGTTGAAGCAGAAGAAGACACACTCACACACACACACACACACACACACACACACACAAACAAAAAAGGCAAGAATATGTCTCATGCGATAGCGAAACCAAGTTCCTGCCTTGACTGGACAACGAACAGACCAGGAACATTTCTTAGGCATTGACAAACGGGTCGTTTTCTTTCCGTCATTATTTCGTATTTTGGATTTCTCTTTTTCATTTTATTTCTTTTTGTCTAATGAAGCCGACCCTATGTACTTCATCAGTTCTGCAGTCTAGCAACTCAAATGAGTTTACAATTCGTTGAACTCGTGTCCTTCAGTGATCAGAGTTCAAAACCCAGAATTGGCACGGTTTTCAATCCGTGGGAAAGACACTGTGCTGCCCCCACCGGCCCCCCCTCGTTCGTCCAGCACACCACCCTCCACATGTCAATGGGTATCGGGCTTCGGTCGGGGAAAGGCACTGTGCTCCCATTCTCCTCCCCCCCTCATCTCCCCACACACCCCAACCCCCTCCTCAAGATGTCGGTCGGGGAAGGTTGTTTCGGCGGAAGGGGAAGACTGGGGCTTACCTTCCTGTGCCCAGCTCACCATTCACAGTGCGTGTTAAGTCACTTCGCTACTGTCTGTTCTCTTGTTTTCAGTTTACGTCGTTTCACTACGAGTGATATATATATGTAGACGTGTCGTGTGTGTGTGTGTGTGTGTGTGTGTGTGTGTGTGTGTGTGTGTGTGTGTGTGTGTGTGATTCTTCTTCTTCTCCTCCTTCTTCTTCTTCTTCTCCTTCTCCTTCTTCTTCTTCATCTTCTTCTTCTTCTTCTTCTGTTCTTCTTCTTCTTCTCTTTGTTTGGTGTAACATGCCTTTCCCCCTTTTTCTTATTATCGGTTTCTCTTCAAATAAACCTCGGACCACACACTGAAGAGAAAAACAAACAAACAAAGGCTTGAATTTCATTTCATTTCCTTAAATTATTTCTATGCATTTATTCATGTATATGTTTACGTATGTATTTATATCTTTCTCTTATTCTTTAGTCGTTCTTTCTTTCTTTATTGATTTATTCATTTATGTCTTTATCTATTGACTTATTTGCTTATTTATTTATTTATTCATTCATTTTGGAGTTGTAGTGTTCCCCTGCTGACCTCAGACGTCCCTGCTTTGTGTCTGGAACCCTGTCCAGCTGTCAAAGGGAAGAAACCCGATCTGTCCAAATGAAGTGGGGCAATGGAGTGGAGTCAAATCATGATAATGGGCCTGCAGTTCATGACCCCTTTGGGGTGTTCTTCTCTACTCACACCAGACAGGAAGTGTAGCGAGATCAGAAATTTCTGGCAGAATGGGGCACATGCACATGTCGGTTTTTTTTCTGACTTCCTGTTTGTCTCGGACCTCCATTACCCATCTGCCGCCCCCGCCTACCCCCCAACCACACACACACACACACACACGCACACACACACACACACACACGCACACAAACACATACACATACGCACACACACACACACATGCACACACACACACACACACACTCACACACACACGCACACACACACACACACACACACACACACACACACACGCACACGCACACACGTTTTACCTTCCCGAGCAGAACAAGAAATGGCGTGTTGCGGGATAAAAAAACTGACTGAGCTTTAGTCATAATGCCCAGAACTTGAAACCCGAAAAGATTCCTCTGGTTGTTTGGAAGTGCCGTTTGTGGATGAGAGACGGGAATGAGACTTGTCTATCTATCGATGTATTCTGCTTCTTTGTTTTTCGTTTATTGGTATATTCATCTCCTTTTACTTGGTATGCTGCAGTAAAGCGAGTTTTGCCGCTTTGACCTCACTGCAAAGACCTCAACAAAAAAACAAGCATGTTAAAACAATTGACGGATGTCAAACACTTTGTTTGTTTGTTTCATTTTGTTTAAGAAACATATTAAACCAATTGACGGATTTCAAAAGATTTATTTAATTGTTTAGTTTTATTTTTTGCGTTACTTAATTCATTTTGTTTTTCGTTATTTATCTTTGTTTCTGTTGTTTGTTTATTGCTCCTTCCGTCCAACCTTCCTTCCTTCCTTCCTTCCTTCCTTCCTTGACTCGTACAGTTGTTCTGTCGGCCACCATTCTGTCGCCTGACCCTGACAGGTTAACCCTTTCAGCCCCGGGGACAACGCTTCATTTACATAAACCATTTACACCAAATGCCTTTTATTGGATCGTAGGCACTTCCAGAAGGTGCGCCGTTTGGCAGAAAGCATATATCCACAGTCGCCAGTGTTTTCTATCCCTCCACTAGGTGGTGGTCTGGACGCTAGTTGTTCGGATGAGACGAAAAATCGAGGTCCCGTGGTCAGCATGCAGTTTGCGCACGTACGAGAACCCACGGCAACAAAAGGGTTGTCCCTGGCAAAATTCGGTGGAAAAATCCACTTCGATAGGAAAAGAAATGAAATTGCAGGCAGAAAAAAAAAAGCGCTCTCAGTTGAGCGACGTGCTCTCTCTCACACAGAGAAATACGTTGAGACAAAAAGATCAAATTAACGACTGTCCATAAATTTGCCATTCCATGGAGTGATGGCCTAGAGGTAACGCGTCCGCCTAGGAAGCGAGAGAATCTGAGCGCGCTGGTTCGAATCACGGTTCAGCCGCCGATATTTTCTCCGCCTCCACTAGACCTTGAGTGGTGGTCTGGACGCTAGTCATTCGGATGAGACGATAAACCGAGGTCCCGTGTGCAGCATGCACTTAGCGCACGTAAAAGAACCCACGGCAACAAAAGGGTTGTTCCTGGCAAAATTCTGTAGAAAAATCCACATCGATAGGAAAAACAAATAAAACTGCATGCAGGAAAAAATACAAAAAAAATGGGTGGCGCTGTAGTGTAGCGACGCGCTCTCCCTGGGAAGAGCAGCCCGAATTTCACACAGAGAAATCTGTTGTGATAAAAAGAAATACAAATACAAATAAATTCCACCCGTATCCTTGCAACAGGAAGATGGGTGAATCGATGCTATTCCGTCATAACTTGTCCTGAATACTGAACGTAAGTCTGATATGTTATCAATCCTGGGTGTGTGGGGGAAGGGGTTAGTGAAGAAGGAGAAGGGGGATAATCACACACCGAATAAAGTACAAGATCAGCACTCTATGTTATAGATGCAGTCACAAAACTGCCCCTTCCTATCTCTGTGGCTGCCTTCACCTCTACACTCCATCTCGCTCACTACGATCGGCTTCGGATCCACTCTGTTTACGCATACCCAGATTCAAACACTCGACTATTGGCCGCCGTTCTTTCTCTGGACCTTGCGATTGGAATGAACTTCCTTTTTCGCTTCGTCAAGTCTCCACACTCAGCTCTTTCAAGTCTGGCCTTAAAACCCACCTCTTCCCAAAACAGCCTCCCTTGCCTGCCCTTCCTTGTCTTTAGTTTCTACAGTTTTAGAGTTATGCATGCGTGTGAATGACTGGTGCGAAAGCGCTTTGATTTGTCTCTGCACAAGATCCAGCGCTATATAAATACCATTATTATCATTATTATTATTATTATTATTATTATCGGTAGGGGAGGCAAGCCTGCATGACACCAGCAATCGACAGATGTTTCCCTCTGTGAGGAGTTCACAAGACTGCTATTTGCTTCTCGCCGCAAGTTGAAGAGAAGCACCCCAAATAAACATATCCCTGCTGATCTCTCCTTCAGAGGGAATAATCAACTTCTGGAATCCATACAAAGACCTATTTTTGAAGCTTCGTGTTGTTTGATAATTCCACCTGCCTAAAAGCCTTCTCTCTTTCGTCTGCAGAATGAAAATACTGGATGATTGATTTATTGACTCACTTGTGTAAACAAAGTGAGTCTATGTTTTAACCCGGTGTTCGGTTGTGTGTGTGTGTGTGTGTGTGTGTGTGTGTCTGTGTCTGTGTATGTCTGTGTGTCCGTGGTAAACTTTAACATTGACATTTTCTCTGCAAATACTTTGTCAGTTGACACCAAATTAGGCACAAAAATAGGAAAAATTCAGTTCTTTCCAGTCATTTTGTTTAAAACAATATTGCACCTCTGGGATGGGCACAAAAGAATTAAAAAAATGAAGCCTAATTACATGCAAACTGCATTTACTGTTATATTTATATTTTTTTGTATTCTCTAAACTTGGCACTTTGATCTGATATTCTGACCCAACAACAAGAGCAGTCATTATTATCATTTTTTTTGTTCAAACAGGAACTTCTTTTGCTAAGCATGGAAGTTTTATTTATTTTGCAAACGTTTTGGTGCAGATAGTAAAAAAAGGAAATTACTCTGTAATTAATGCTAGGGAACTAAATTTGCTTTAAACTGATCTTTCTCATCTTAAACTTTTTTTTTTTTTTTTTTTTTTTTTTTAGTGTATCACAGGTGAGTCTTGAAGGCCTTGCCTCTCTTGTTATGTTATATTACGGTGCTAGAACTTTGGGTTGGAAGCTTTTGGGCACGAGGAATGGGCATGGGGGGTGAGGGGGGAGAGAGAGAGAAGAGGAAAAGGGAAGGCGAGGGATGGGTGAGGGAGGTAGTCATTTTCATGTTATGCCCCGGGCTCCAAAGATCACAGCTATGCTGCCATTGGCCTGCCCAGAGTGGCCATTTCTCTGCATCTTTCTCCTCCGTGTGTTAAGAATCCTCCGTGATGGATTCTAAAGGCGAATTCTTAGTCTTGTGGCGGGGTTCGGAACTGAAGACAACGCTTGAAAGGCAGAGCGGCATCTCTTGCTCTTGTTCTTCCTCTCTCGGAATACAGAAAGAAAGAAAGAGAAAGAAAGAAAGAAAGATATAAGAAAGCGAAAGAAAGAAAAATAAGACAGATAGAAAGCGAGAGAATGACAGAAAGAAAGAACAAAGAAGGAAGAACGATTGAGAGAAGAAGCGGAGGGACGAAATAAAGAAAGGATGAAATGAAGGAATAAAAGGCATAAGGAGAGAAAGAAGGAAGAAAGAAGGGAGGGACGAAATAAAGAAAGGATGAAATGAAGGAATAAAGGGCATAAGGAGAGAAAGAAGGAAGAAAGAAGGGAGGGACGAAATAAAGAAAGGATGAAATGTAGAATAAAGGGCATAAGGAGAGAAAGAAGGAAGAAAGAAGTGAGGGACGAAATAAAGAAAGGATGAAATGAAGGAATAAAGGGCATAAGGAGAGAAAGAAGGAAGAAGGAAGGGAGGGAAGAAATAAAGAAAGGATGAAATGAAGAATAAAGGGCATAAGGAGAGAAAGAAGGAAGAAGGAAGAGAGGGACGAAATAAAGAAAGGATGAAATGAAGGAATAAAGGGCATAAGGAGAGAAAGAAGGAAGAAAGAAGGGAGGGACGAAAGAAAGAAAGGATGAAATGAAGGAATAAAGGGCATAAGGAGAGAAAGAAGGAAGAAGGAAGAGAGGGACGAAATAAAGAAAGGATGAAATGTAGAATAAAGGGCATAAGGAGAGAAAGAAGGAAGAAAGAACCGAGGGACGAAAGAAAGAAAGGATGAAATGAAGGAATAAAGGGCATAAGGAGAGAAAGAAGGAAGAAGGAAGAGAGGGACGAAATAAAGAAAGCGAGAAACAAAGACAACCAAAAAAAAAAAAAAAAAGAAAGAAAGAAAGAAAGAAAAGCAGAACAAAGCATGACGATAAAAAAAAAAACCCAGCTGATAGAGAAGCGGGTGCTGATGAAGAAGCGGGTGCTGATGGAGGAGAGGCTACTGATGGAGGAGGGGTGCTGATGGAGGAGGGGTGCTGATGAAGCAGAGGGTGCTGATGGAGGAGGGGTGCTGATGAAGCAGAGGGTGCTGATGGAGGAGGGGAGCTGATGAAGCAGAGGGTACTGATGGAGGAGGGGTGCTGATGGAGGAGGGGTGCTGATGAAGCAGAGGGTGCTGATGGAGGAGGGGTGCTGATGGAGGAGGGGTGCTGATGAAGCAGAGGGTACTGATGGAGGAGGGGTGCTGATGGAGGAGGGGTGCTGATGAAGCAGAGGGTGCTGATGGAGGAGGGGTGCTGATGGAGGAGGGGTGCTGATGAAGCAGAGGGTACTGATGGAGGAGGGGTGCTGATGGAGGAGGGGTGCTGATGAAGCAGAGGGTGCTGATGGAGGAGGGGTGCTGATGGAGGAGGGGTGCTGATGAAGCAGAGGGTGCTGATGGAGGAGGGGTGCTGATGGAGGAGGGGTGCTGATGAAGCAGAGGGTACTGATGGAGGAGGGGTGCTGATGGAGGAGGGGTGCTGATGAAGCAGAGGGTGCTGATGGAGGAGGGGTGCTGATGGAGGAGGGGTGCTGATGAAGCAGAGGGTACTGATGGAGGAGGGGTGCTGATGGAGGAGGGGTGCTGATGAAGGAGAGGGTGCTGATGGAGGAGGGGTGCTGATGAAGCAGAGGGTACTGATGGAGGAGGGGTGCTGATGAAGGAGAGGGTGCTGATGGAGAAGAGGGTGCTGATGGAGAAGAGGGTGCTGATGGAGAAGGAGAGGGTGCTGATGAAGGAGAGGGTGCTGATGGAGGAGAGGGTGCTGATGAAGGAGCGGGTGCTGATGGAGAAGAGGGTGCTGATGAAGGAGAGGGTGCTGATGGAGAAGAGGGTGCTGATGAAGGAGAGGGTGCTGATAGAGAAGCGGGTGCTGATGAAGGAGCGGGTGCTGATGGAGAAGAGGGTGCTGATGAAGGAGAGGGTGCTGATGGAGAAGAGGGTGCTGATGGAGAAGAGGGTGCTGATGAAGGAGCGGGTGCTGATGGAGAAGAGGGTGCTGATGAAGGAGAGGGTGCTGATGGAGAAGAGGGTACTGATGGAGAAGCGGGTGCTGATGGAGAAGAGGGTGCTGATGAAGGAGCGGGTGCTGATGGAGGAGCGGGTGCTGATGGAGAGGGTGCTGATGGAGGAGAGGGTGCTGATAGAGAAGCGGGTGCTGATGGAGGAGAGGGTGCTGATGAAGGAGAGGGTGTTGATGGAAAAGAGGGTGCTGATGAAGGAGAGGGTGCTGATGGAGAAGAGGGTGCTGATGAAGAGGGTGCTGATGAAGAAGAGGGTGCTGATGAAGAAGTGGGTGCTGATGAAGAAGCGGGTGCTGATGGAGAAGCGGGTGCTGATGAAGAAGAGGGTGCTGATGGAGAAGAGGGTGCTGATAGAGAAGCGGGTGCTGATGAAGAAGAGGGTGCTGATAGAGAAGCGGGTGCTGATGAAGAAGAGGGTGCTGATAGAGAAGCGGGTGCTGATAGAGAAGCGGGTGCTGATGAAGAAGCGGGTGCTGATGAAGAAGCGGGTGCTGATGAAGAAGCGGGTGCTGATGAAGAAGAGGGTGCTGATGAAGGAGAGGTGCTGATGGAGGAGAGGGTGCTGATGGAGGAGGGGTGCTGATGAACGAGGGGTGCTGATGAAGGAGAGGGTGCTGATGGAGGAGGGGTGCTGATGGAGGAGGGGTGCTGATGAAGCAGAGGGTACTGATGGAGGAGGGGTGCTGATGGAGGAGGGGTGCTGATGAAGCAGAGGGTGCTGATGGAGGAGGGGTGCTGATGGAGGAGGGGTGCTGATGAAGCAGAGGGTGCTGATGGAGGAGGGGTGCTGATGGAGGAGGGGTGCTGATGAAGCAGAGGGTACTGATGGAGGAGGGGTGCTGATGGAGGAGGGGTGCTGATGAAGCAGAGGGTGCTGATGGAGGAGGGGTGCTGATGGAGGAGGGGTGCTGATGAAGCAGAGGGTACTGATGGAGGAGGGGTGCTGATGGAGGAGGGGTGCTGATGAAGGAGAGGGTGCTGATGGAGGAGGGGTGCTGATGAAGCAGAGGGTACTGATGGAGGAGGGGTGCTGATGAAGCAGAGGGTGCTGATGGAGAAGAGGGTGCTGATGGAGAAGAGGGTGCTGATGAAGGAGAGGGTGCTGATGAAGGAGAGGGTGCTGATGGAGAAGAGGGTGCTGATGAAGGAGAGGGTGCTGATGGAGAAGAGGGTGCTGATGAAGAAGAGGGTGCTGATGGAGAAGAGGGTGCTGATGAAGCAGAGGGTGCTGATGGAGAAGAGGGTGTTGATGAAGGAGAGGGTGCTGATGGAGAAGAGGGTGCTGATGAAGGAGCGGGTGCTGATGGAGAAGAGGGTGCTGATGAAGGAGAGGGTGCTGATGGAGAAGAGGGTGCTGATGAAGGAGAGGGTGCTGATAGAGAAGCGGGTGCTGATGAAGGAGCGGGTGCTGATGGAGAAGAGGGTGCTGATGAAGGAGAGGGTGCTGATGGAGAAGAGGGTGCTGATGGAGAAGAGGGTGCTGATGAAGGAGCGGGTGCTGATGGAGAAGAGGGTGCTGATGAAGGAGAGGGTGCTGATGGAGAAGAGGGTACTGATGGAGAAGCGGGTGCTGATGGAGAAGAGGGTGCTGATGAAGGAGCGGGTGCTGATGGAGGAGCGGGTGCTGATGGAGAGGGTGCTGATGGAGGAGAGGGTGCTGATAGAGAAGCGGGTGCTGATGGAGGAGAGGGTGCTGATGAAGGAGAGGGTGTTGATGGAAAAGAGGGTGCTGATGAAGGAGAGGGTGCTGATGGAGAAGAGGGTGCTGATGAAGAGGGTGCTGATGAAGAAGAGGGTGCTGATGAAGAAGTGGGTGCTGATGAAGAAGTGGGTGCTGATGGAGAAGAGGGTGCTGATGAAGGAGAGGGTTCTGATGGAGAAGAGGGTGCTGATAGAGAAGCGGGTGCTGATGGAGGAGAGGGTGCTGATGGAGAAGAGGGTGCTGATGAAGAAGAGGGTGCTGATGGAGAAGAGGGTGCTGATGGAGAAGCGGGTGCTGATGAAGGAGAGGGTGCTGATGAAGGAGCGGGTGCTGATGGAGAAGAGGGTGCTGATGGAGAAGAGGGTGCTGAAATGTGCTGAAAAACTAAACACCAAAACCTGTGTTCTTTTTTTTGATGCAGCAGAGATTCCTTTGATTCCCATTGAGGTTTAGTCTGATGAAAACGGAACTAAAATGAAACAGAAGACAGCGCCAGAGACACCAGAAGCTGACAATCAATAAAAGCGAAAGGGGGGGGGGTTGGGGGGGGGGGATGCACGAAAGGCATTTTTTAACTCACTCAGTACGGCCAGTCCTCTCTTCTCCTCTACACAGACCCCTCGGATGTCCAGTGGGTGTCTGAATGACCCAACCTTTAGCTTCCCTCGTCAGAACTGTGGTATTCTTTGTCAACATTCACCTCTTCAGTATAAGAGCCTTCCGCTTGCAATATTTTGATGATGGTAATTGGGGTGAAACGCTGTTAACGTCGTCTCTTTCGCCGTTCGTATGGAGAGAGTTAAAACAAACAAACAACGACAACAACGCTTTGATACTCTTTGTGGAAACAAACCGATTTCTTTTCAAAATGAAGCTGAAGGATGCAGGGCGGTCACCGCAAATAATCTGCCCTTGTTCCCATGAAAATAAAGAAAATAAATTAACAGATTTCTTATCTTGATCATCATCTGTTGTAGCTTTTTATTTCTTTTTTTTTCTTTAACCCATTATAATGTTTGGTTAATAAGTTATACACATATTTATTTCCTTATCTATTTGTTCATTGTTTATTAAGTGTTGATCATATTTGTTACACATCTCATTGCATCAGATCATGTTATATTTTACCAGACTATATTGCATACTATGACATTATGTGCATACTATATTGTGCAAACAACACACTAAACACGGAACAGCGTATAGTGCTAGAATTATACATGTATGTATACGTGTATGCATACACATATACACATACATTGATACATACATACATAGATACATACATACATACATACATACATGCATACACACATACATACATAATTCAACAAGCTTATACAGCGGCATATGGAGCACACAGCATACAGATGCACAGCCTGCCAGACAGATATACAATCATAGACAGCTTGATACATAGAGAGATGGATAAACATATAGAAAGATGGATGGATGGATAGATAGATAGATAGATAGATAGATAGATAGATAGATAGATAGATAGTCGGGTAGATAGCTAGATAAATGAATATATATATATATATATATATATATATATATATATATATATATATAGACAGGCAGGCAGGCAGGCAGGCAGGAGGTTAATGGACCGATACAGAGACAGTTGAGTAGACACACAGACAGATGGACAGACAGAGAGACAATGAAAGGGACTGACACCCGAACATAGATCACACGAACACCTGATGATAATTACCCTCCACAGAATGCTGCCGAAAGGACCGTCATCCAGAGGACCTGCCAACAGAACCACACACACACACACACACACACACACACACACACACACACACACACACACACACACACACACACACACACACACACACACACACACACACAGGTACACTGTTAGAATATATGCCGGAGGGAAGATTTTAAGGAACGAACAAAAAATAAAAAAATAAAAATAAAATATAAATGGAAAAAAGAAAAGAAAAGAAGGAATCAGCAAAGACGGGGGGGAAAAAAATCTTGCACACAAACAGAAAGGAAAAAAAAAAAGAAAATCTGTCAATAGAAAACAAGAAATGAAAGGAAAGATGGAGAGACAGACAGAACAAACGAGAAAGAGAGACAGAGTGAGAGACAGGGTGAATGTGAAACCGAAACTTCTCAAATTCTGGAGAATATATTTTTTTTCTTAAGGGTAGTGTTGGCCCAGCCAGCCAGACATACAGACAGAGGGACAGACGGAGAGGCAAAGAGACAGACAGACAGATGGACGGATTGATAGAATGACATAGAAAGATTTTCAAACAGAGAGTTCCATAGCGTTTTTTGTTGTTGTTTTTTCTTCTTCCAAGTCTGCAAGAAATATTCTTCAGGAATTCAGGAAGTGTCGTCAGAGAGAGAGAGAGAGAGAGAGAGGAGAGAGAGAGAGAGACAGACAGACAGACAGACAGACAGACATGCAGACAGAGAGAGAGAGAAAGGAGAGACAGAGAAAAACAGAGACAATGACACAGACAGACAGATAAAGACAGAGAGAGAGAGAGACACACACACACACACACACGGAAAGCTAGGGGTCGACGGCAGATATAGAGACAGAGACACAGAGACAGACAGACAGACAGGCAGAGACACAGAGGTACATTCCCAGCACGTTCATCAATGCTCGGATTAAAAGCTTCTATTGTTTCCACCGTCTCGAAATCGGCGCACGCTTTTCGCATTTCCAAAAAGGTGCAGCGTCAACTGACTTTGGCCTGATCCCTGCAATGTGTGTGGACTACGTAGATTGCGCATTGCAATGAACCCGCCCTTTTTGCCGTAACTCTGCGCTAAATGGGTGTTGTTTATGTTGATTTGAATAGAAAAAAACAGCCAGAACAAACAGCATCAACAACAACAAAACTTTTTGGTTTAATCTTCCGAGAAGTGCTACTGTGCGCTCGAGATTGAATCCTTTATTATAATCTCCATTTTTTTTTAAAATCTGGTTTGTTTATCATACATGCGGTGCCATAAAAGAAATAAAAGCATATATGTAGAATATATGTACATGCAAACCAACAAACGTGAAGAAGCTGGAAAGCAGGGGAGTGGTATGTCTAAAAGCGATACAGGACATTTCATTTTCATATTCAGTGAAAAAGCAGTACCTGGATTTCCAAAGAAAAAATGGACAACGCAAAGCCTTTTTTTGTTTTTACTTTTTTCTTCACTCTTCTTCTGTCTTTCCCAACAGCTCTTCCTGTCTTGTTGTCACTATTCTTTTTTTTTTTTTCATTCATTTCTTTGTCTTTTTTTCATTCATTTTCTGTACAGTTTATTTATTTATTTATTTATTTATTACGTCGTATAGCTTTTCTTTGCTTCTTTGCTTTTTTTTTCCTTGCACACACACACGCACACACACACGCACGCACGCACGCACACACACACACACACACACACACACACACACACACACACACACATATATATATATATATGTGTGTGTGTGTGTGTGTATGTATGTATGTATATAATTTATATATATATATATATAGAGAGAGAGAGAGAGAGAGAGAGAGAGAGAGAGAGATTAATATTGACAAGAGGACTGGAGCTCTCTCTCTCTCTCTCTCTCTCTATCTATCTATCTATCTATCTATCTATCTATCTCATCAAGAATGAAAGTCCAAATCCCAATCCCAAGAACTGACTTGTTCAAATCCAGTCTGATTTACAAAGGCGCCATCCTATGGAACTCACTCTCAGAAACAGTTAAACAACACCATTGTCCAACCACCTTAAAAAAGAACATCGCCTTTACCACCTTGTGACATAACGTGTTATGTAAATCGCTCATTCTAATGATACTGTTTGTTACATGTGTATGGTTGACTGAGAACCTTCCTCACCCTCTATCCCCCATTCTGATGTATAGTGCGGTGTGTGTTGTGTGTGTGTTTGTTTCTTTCATTTTGTTCATTTTTTCCCTATCCATTTTACTACCACCATGCTTTTGCCTGTATGTGCATGTATGTGCTTGTGTGTGTGTGTGTGTGTGTGTGTGTGTGTGTTTTCTT
>NC_134879.1:570347-590347 GCF_041734735.1 Babylonia areolata
CATAGCGCGGGATGATTGGTCTTCAACAGAGACATTGTCTGGGGAAATACGTAGTTAACTTGTTTGCGTCCTTGAAGAATTTTTGTTCACAGAGGTAGGAGCTCTTTTTTCCTTTTTTAAACTTTTGTGCAGAGTGTTGCACAGTAAGTCATTTTTGACATATAAAAAGTTTTTCAAACCAACTGAGCGGAAAACTATTTTTCATCGAGATCCTGTAAGCATTTAATGTGTCAGCAGCCACGATCAGCCCTTTAAACGAAATCATTCAAGGGAAATGTCCATGAAGCTCATTTCAGGCTTTCAGTAGCTCTCGTTCAGAGAAGAAAAGAAAGTCATCTGATATAACATATAAGATTATATCTGTACAAGAATCTTTCTGTGTTTGAGGTTCAACTTTCACTTTTCAGTCGATGAAAATTATTCAGCCAGGTCCTTGATACTTGGTTAAGATCATACTGTGGAGAGATGGCCTGGAGGTAACGCGTCCGCCTAGGAAGCGAGAGAATCTGAGCGCGCCGGTTCGAATCACGGCTCGGCCGCCGATATTTTCTCTCCCTCCACTAGACCTTGAGTGGTGGTCTGGACGCTAGTCATTCGGATGAGACGATAAACCGAGGTCCCGTGTGCAGCATGCACTTAGCGCACGTAAAAGAACCCACGGCAACAAAAGGGTTGTTCCTGGCAAAATTCTGTAGAAAAATCCACTTCGATAGGAAAAGCAAATAAAACCGCACGCAGGAAAAAATACAAAAAAATGGGTGGCGCTGTAGTGTAGCGACGTGCTCTCCCTGGGGAGAGCAGCCCGAATTTCACACAGAAAAATCTGTTGTGATAAAAAGAAATACAAATACAAATAATTACTTTTGATTAACGTGGCTGATGATTGCACCATAAATCTGAAACAAGCACAGGACATACCTATCACAGATAAGAGGGTGCATGCCTTGCATATCTACATTTTGAGAGAGGGAAACACAGAACCCTGAAGTGCTTTTATTGATATATGTCATAGCTTCAATGAAATACACAGTTAACACCACAAAAAGCGACACAGTTACATGAACACAGGAGGTAATAAATGCAACAGACATGTAGATCTGATAGTCTGTCACACTTACCAAGGTGCCTGAGAGAGAGAGAGAGAGAGGGGAGGGAGAGAGAGAGAGAGAGAGAGAGAGAGAGAGAGAGAGAGAGAGAGAGAGAGAGAGAGTGAGAGAGAGAGATGGAGAGAGAGAGAGAGAGAGATGGAGAGAGAGAGATGGAGAGAGAGAGATTGAGAGAGAGAGATGGAGAGAGAGAGAGAGATGGAGAGAGAGAGATGGAGAGAGAGAGAGATGGAGAGAGAGAGAGAGAGATGGAGAGAGAGAGATGGAGAGAGAGAGAGAGATGGAGAGAGAGAGAGAGATGGAGAGAGAGAGATTGAGAGAGAGAGAGCACCAGCCAGCCAGCCAAACTCGACAACGAGACAGGCAGACAAACAGCCTACCACAGATACATACAAGACAGATACATATACATAGGCAGCGTTCTCACTCTACAACCAGACGGACAGACAGACAGACAGCCTACCACAGATACCTACACGACAGATACATATACATAGGCAGCGTTCTCACTCTACAACCAGACAAAACACGTCTCCAACACGACACTTGCCGAGGGCCACACAAGTGGTACTCACAGACAGAACGCGAGCTGGGCAAGTCTGACAACACCCCGCTGCAGTGATGGCCCTTTATCCGAGTCTGAGAGAAGCTTATTACCTCCCCTTTTTTTTTTTTTTAGTAAACCGGCACCCTCTGATGTCCGTCATGGGTGATGGAAAAGAACGAGAATGGAGAGAAGAAAGAGGTGTAGGAAGATGATTGGAAACAGGAAGACAGGAAGGGAAGACGAAGAAGGAAGACATAGAGAACAAGAATAGGGACGTTGTGCACGCGCTGTCGTTAGGAACATTTCGTTGGGACTTCCCGGTTATTTTTAGCGAGAGCCGCGTGCGCATTGCGCGCCTCGATTGCTGGCTGTTTTTGTCAAGGAAATGCTGAAATATCGTAGTGGAAATCGCCTGATGATGTGATGGAACTCTCCCGAAAAGTTGTCCGAAGAAAGGCAGTGCACACCCATTACGTCAGTCACGGTGGTGGGCTGCCCATGACGTCATATGACCTTTTTTTTTGTCGGTCTGCAAGCGACGAAATGCTCCTGACGAAATGCTCCCGATGAAATGCTCCTGACGAAATGCTCCCGATGAAATGCTCCTGACGAAATGCTCCCGACGAATGCCGTGTGTACAACCTCCCTAACAAGACAAAAAGGGGGTAGGGGAGATAACAACCAGGGTGAATGTGAAGATAAGCAGGAGGGACTCCTGTTTGGTCAAAGAAGAAAAAGGAGACGTAGTAGCAGCAGCAGCAGCAGCAGTAGCAGTAGTAGTAGTAATAGTAGTAGCAGCAGCAGTAGCAGTAGCAGCAGCAGCAGCAGTAATAGTAGCAGCAGCAGCAGCAGCAGCAGTAGTAGTAGTAGTAGTAGTAGCAGCAGCAGCAGTAGTAGTAGTAGTAGCAGCAGCAGCAGTAGTAGTAGTAGTAGTAGCAGCAGCAGCAGTATTATTATTAGTAGTAGTAGCAGCAGCAGCAGCAGCAATAGCAGTAGTACTAGTAGTAGTAGCAGCAGCAGTAGCAGCAGCAGCAGTAGTAGTAGCAGTAGTAGTAGTATCAGCAGCAGTAGTAACAGCAGCAGCAGCAGCAGCAGCAGTAGTAGTAGTAGTAGTAGCAGTCGTAGTAGCAGCAGCAGTAGTAGCAGTAGTAGACAGAGAGGAAAAAGGATAATGCAACAGAGAAAGATGAGGAGGTTGTGAAGAAAAGAAAAAAAAGCAGGAAAATAAAACCAGAAATCAGGACAACCGACATGTGTAATTAGCAATCGCCACCCATCATCCGGGTGTATGAATTAATGCCTTGCACCAAAGCAAATACAGCAAAGATAACAATGGATACGTACCACATATATAGATGATGATGGTGTATGTCTCAAGACACTCAAATTAAGAAATGATCCACCTGTATAGCTGCTACCAACGTCCTGACTGCATGCATCTGGCTCTTCCAGTGATGACAAAACATTACCTTCAGACAGTCTGTCGAGACTGCCAGACACGGCCACTCATTGACTGTATTGATGAACTAACTGGAGAAAATGTCTAGCAAACGTTTGCAATCTTGCGACACCTCATCTGCAGTCACGTTTCCAAAAGCTGTCCAGACGAGTGTACCTCTCAAACTGTAAATGTTATCTGCATAGACAAATGCTCTCTCTGTCTGACGTTCAAATACGCATTAAGTCTAGACGAATGTCTGATTTTAAAAGCTGCACGAAAGTGGTCTCTCATTGTCTCCAATTTTAAATTGAAGCTTATTTGACAGGAGAACGAGCAAAACCATTTTTCAGTTTTATGATCCAGATCCAAACAATCCATTAGGCGTAGAGATGTACTTTATTATACTTCCATATGATTAGATATATTGCTAACTGATATCAACGACTCTCCGTTTGCATTCTTTACAAAACAGAACAATAATAAACAATATAAATGAGTACTCTAACTTCAGATCATTGAACTTAGACAAGGTACATAATGTTTAGCTCATGATGCTCAGCCTTTCCCATCAGCTTGTATACATGTGATGGAGTCTCCCGTCGGTCCGACGGATGAGTAGGCAGGCAGGCTTATCTGTCGGTGTGTGTCCTCATATGTACACATGCAGCCATGAGGTAAACCACACACAAACACGCCAGGTTTATCAGAGTGAGTGATAACGCCTAGGATACATGGAGCCATGTGTGTAATACTCTGCACGAGTAGTTGTATGATTATGAATGTACACTCGTTCAGTTTGCCTGCATAAGCATGTGTAGTAAGTCAGTGTCCGTGTTTACAGAAAGACCCCCCCCCCCTCCTCCTCCCTTCCCTCAAAGTAAGTAACGTTCACACGGCTTGACCGCAACGTTCTCTTCTCAACAGCAAAACGCCTTCAGACTGCAGGAAAGCTCTCACACACTGATGGCGCCACGAACGAAAAATTCAACTGTGATTTGCATGAGAACTGCAAGTTGGTCTTGGAAAACAATAACAACAAACATACCACAATGCATCTTGTCCTTGGAAATGTGCTGACCTTGTTTCCTTTTGTTAAGATTCCGTCTCAGTGCTACGCCCTGGGCAATACAAGACCTTTGATATGGCATTGAATGAACAACGTCCCTGTGCTCGGTTGATAATTGTTAAGTCCAGCATCTGATCGACAAGATTTGATGGACCACCCTTCTTCAGGATTTAGGTTATATCAGTTCAGTTGAAATATGCATTAAACATATCATTATACCAAAATGTTATCTTCTCTTATGAGAGAGACACAGATATACAGACACATACAGACATGGTAGCATTATAGATTACGTTTGAACGTCCTTCGTACAATTTTTTTGCAAAAACGTACGATTTGCATGTGGGAACGAAATAACTTAGTTTTCAATTGTCCAAAAACGACAACTCAACTCTATAAATTACTAACCCTAAAACTACACACACACACACACACACACACACACACACACACACACACACACACACATGCACACTCTATGCCTCTCTTTCCCTTTCATTGCAGCTATATTTAGCAATATGATATCTGATTTCTTTATGATTTTTAATGCAGTTTTCGCCTCCATTTGAAGTGTTAGCGTGACTTGCTAGTTTCATGAGACGTTGATTTTAGCGCTTTTGCTTAATCTGCTTCTTCTAATTTTAATCATCATCTTTCATCATCATCATCATCATCATCATCATTATCATCTCCTTCTTCTTCTTCTTCTCTTTATCCAATTAAACAATCCGAATACTTCAGAAATTATTAGTGTTTTTAAAAAGTGAACACACACACACACACACACACACACACACACACACACACACACACACATATATATATATATATATATATATATATATATATATATATATATATATAAAATGAATAAAACAAGTTTGGAAAGCAATACATATTTTGCTAGACAAAATAAATTAAAAATCTGAATGTTCGCTGATATATATATATATATATATATATATATATATATATATATATATATATATTCCATGTGACCCCGGTACACTTGGTAATAAAGACATATTTTATTCTATTCTCTCTCTCTCTCTCTCTCTCTCTCTCTCTCTCTCTCTCTCTCTCTATATATATATATATATATATATATATATATACTTGCTCACATACGTATAGAGTGCATTCATTCATCTCAGTTGTTAGCTGTCCATCGTGACTTTCATTGAAAAGACATTGAACGAAAACAAAGAAGAACAGAGACAGACACACCGCACATACAGACAGGAGAACACAGGCTGACACACAGACAAAAAACAAAAAGCAACAGCAGACAGACAGACAGAATGACAAAGAAAGAAACAGAGGCAGACAGACAGACGGACAGACCTGCCAACCAGCGAGGCAACTGAGAACACATACCTACAGTGACAGAACCCCCAATTAAAAAAACAAAACAAAACAGACAAAACACGTCTCCAACACGACACTTGCCGAGGGCCACACAAGTGGTACTCACAGACAGAACGCGAGATGGGCTGCTGCAGTTATGGCCCTTTATCCGAGTCTGAGAGCAGCTTATTGCCTCCCCTTTTGCAACTTGGCTGCCTTTGATGTCCATTTGGGGGTGGGGGTGGGGAGGGAAACGCATATGGAGAAGGAGAGAGAGAGAGAGAGGGGGAAGGAGAGAGAAAAAGAGAGAGAGGGGGAAGGGAGAGAGAGGGGGGATGGAGAGAGGGAGGGGGAGGGACAGAGAGGGGGGAGGGAGAAAGAGAGAGGGGGAGGGAGAGAGAGGGTGGTGAGGGAGAGAGAGAGAAAGAGAGAGAGGGTGGTGAGGGAGAGAGAGAGAGAAAGAGAGAGAGAGGAGGGGGAGGAAGAGAGAGAGAGATGGGGTGGAGGAGGAGGACGAAGAGACAGAAAGACAGGGAGACAGAGAGAGGGTGGAGGGAGACAGAGAGGGAGACAGAGAGAGAGTGGAGGGAGACAGAGAGAGAGACAGAGAGGGGGTGGAGAGAGACAGAGAGAGAGTGGAGGGAGACAGAGAGGGAGACAGAGAGGGGGTGGAGAGAGACAGAGAGAGAGTGGAGGGAGACAGAGAGAGAGTGGAGGGAGACAGAGAGGGAGACAGAGAGAGAGTGGAGGGAGACAGAGAGAGAGTGGAGGGAGACAGAGAGGGAGACAGAGAGAGAGTGGAGGGAGACAGAGAGGGGTGGAGAGAGACAGAGAGAGAGTGGAGGGAGACAGAGAGGGAGACAGAGAGGGGGTGGAGACAGACAGAGAAAGGGTGGAGGGAGACAGACAGAGAGGGGGTGGAGGGAGACAGAGAGGGAGACAGAGAGGGAGACAGAGAGGGAGACAGAGAGGGGGTGGAGAGGAAGACGAAGAAGTGAAGGAGAAGGCAGGGGGGGGGGGAGGGGAAGGGGGGGAAGCTGGAGATGAGGGTGGAGGTGAAGAGTAGCAAGAGGTAGGAGGAGGAGGAGGAGGCGATGCAGAAAGAAAGAAAGAAAGAAAGAGAGAAACAGAGAGAGACGTAATGACAGATGGTGAGGGATGATGGAGTGAACGACAAGATGACAGTAGGCTACTGTGTTGCTGATGAAGAAAGAAAGAAAGAAAGAAGAAGAAGAAGAAGAAGAAGATGATGATGATGATGATGATGATGATGATGATGATGACTTTTATGAAGATGATGGCGACGGTCCTGATGATGAGGAGGAGGGTGATTACGATGATGACAATGACAATAAAAGTAATGATAACAAGAATAGCTAAGGAAACAAAAAAACCAACAAAAAAAACAACAAAAAAACCAACAAAAACAAAAACAGAACAAATTATAATGAATAAAGAAGTAAACAAAGAAACATACAAATAAATAGATAAATTAGATAGATAAATAAATAAATAAATAAATAAATAAATAGCAATGACCTGTAGCATGTTCTTTCGGCATATCAATTACAATCAATCAACAACAACCAAGACATAGGCCAAACACGGACAAAGCAAGCGATAGTATCTTTTTGCAAGATTCAACAGTGGCCTTACCATCCACGTATCTACCCAACTAAGGTTGTTGGGGGGGTTTTTTGTTTGTTTGTTTGTTTGTTTTGTTTGTTTGTTTGTTTTTCTTGCATTTTTCTATCACCCTGCCTCCATTTCTCTGACATTTGAAACGATGGCTGGCATTTACCTGCCGAACAATCTATGCAGACTTACGTGATTGTCAACCCATTATGAAACGTTTCCTTCACGTCACCTACAAGCTGTAGACAGACACCCGGTCAACCAAAGTTTAATTAAAGTAGAACAAAGTTCTTAAACAACAACTGACAGTTGCAAAGTTTCTAATTTTGTGGCAGCTTTGTGAAAAGTAGCACGTGCAGTTTCCTGCTGTCATCTTTTCAAAAGCCGTCTGGACCAGAGAACTTTACATTTTTTTCCCTTTTTGTTATTTTTTAAAAGAAGAAGAACAAGGCTTATATGGACGAATATGGCCTGTTGCACTTTAACAGATAAATTGATGGGAGTATATCATCATCAAGTGTGTGTGTGTGTGTGTGTGTGTGTGTGTGTGTGTGTGTGTGTGTGCGTGTGTTTATGTGTCTGTCAGCGTGTGCATGCATGCGTACGTGCGTGCGCGCATGTGTGTGTGTGTGTGTGTGTGTGTGTGTGTGTGTGTGTGTGTGTGCAACATTTTGTTCTTAAACATATCGTCATTCAATGCTTGGCAAGAAGAAACAAATGTAGAAAAAAAAAATATAAAAAGATAAAAAAAGAAACAATTATTAAGTATTGGTATGGTAATCTAGTATGTGTATAGGCGGGAAGGGGGAAAGGGTTATACGCGCGGTGTGTGTGTGTGTGTGTGTGTGTGTGTGTGTGTGTGTGTGTGCGCGCGCGCTTATGTGTGTGTGTGCACGCGCGCGTGTGTGCGTATACGTACGTGCGTGTGCATGTGCACGCGCAAAAAAAAAAAAAAAAAAAAAATGTGCCGGTATAATAAGTATGTGACATTTTCTTTTTATGGTGGGAATTAAAACACAACGCTCTGGAACTCTACAACTGACCACGAGGTTTGACCGTTTCGAGTCGTTCACTTCACACAGTTGAATCTCTCCCACTCTTTCTCCCAGAGCAGTCTGATGTCAACACTGAATTCATTCAATCCATTCGTCTACAGCTCTCCTCTCTTTCCCCACACACCTCAGCGTACCGGTTGGATTACCACCCCCTTGGTTCACACGCGTTCCATCGCGTGCAGAAGTGGTGCCCAAAGCGGAACATTAGCTCCCATTTGCATATAAACTGTACATTAGTGCCCGGAAAAACGGCTCCTCTTTGCAGCATTTCACATTGCACTGCTCTTGATGCTATTCATGTTTCGCTGCAGATCGCGGGCTGGCGCGCGTGCGCACGTGCACACACACACACACGCACACACACGCACGCACACACACGCGCACACACTCGCACACACGCACGCACGCACACACACACACACACACACACACACACACACACACACACGTACACGCACGCTCGCACACACGCACACACTTCCACACACACACACACACACACACACACACACACACACACACATACACACACACACACACACACACACACACACACACACACACACACACACACACACACACACACACACAGACGTGATGATAACATCGTCCCATCATTTTTGTTCACAACACACACACAAGAAAAACAGAGAGACAGACAAAGAACAGTTCACAATTCACCAAGCCTGTCCAGCCACTGTCACACCATCAAACACGTTTCACTGCCGTCCCGAACCCAGCAAGACCAAGAGAGTGAGAATCTTCTTCTTCATGCCTGCAGGAAGGCCATCAGTACAAGACGACAGTGATTGTTATCACAAAGTCCACATCACGCTCACATCATCATAGCTAGCAGCCAAACGCTGGAACAATGTCATGAAAATTTGATAATAATTGCCACCATTCGCCAACGCTAACCATTATCCACGTGCTAATCACCAGCTATTATTTTCTTTTTTATCCAGTTTTGGAGACAGTGCAGTTTCGATCTGTATAGCTGCACAATATCTTTCCGCGAGCACACAATCATTGGATCTTTAAAGGAAACACACACACACACACACACACACACACACACACACACACCAACTGAGCTTGTGGGAAAGGAAGCTATCGAACGAGTGGTGTTTTTTAGCAAGTGCATGCCAACAAAAAAAACCTGTTTGTCGTTCCGAAAATTTCTCTGCAAAGACACTAAGAATAACACTAGAGGTGGCTAGGGAAACATTGACAATACCAGTGAGAGGTGAGAGGGAAGGAACACACACACACACACACACACACACACACACACACACACACACACACACACACACACACACACACACACACACACACACACACACACACACACACACACACACACACACACACACACACACACACACACACACACACACACACACAGCGCGTATAACCCTTTCCCCCTTTCCGCCCATACACATACTAGATTACCATACCGATACTTAATAATTGTTTCTTTTTTTAATCTTTTTATTTATTTTTTTTTCTACATTTGTTTCTTCTTGTCAAGCACACACACACACACACACACACACACACACACACACACAGAGCTGAAACTCTCCCACTCTTTTTGGTTTCATTGTTTGTTTCACTGTCAGCAGTTACGTACCTTCTTGCCCAAGTATTTCAAAGAGAATAATAATTCTGCAGATGATTTTTGTTAAGTTATTTCTGACGAGGTTCTTATGGTCGAACTTTCACAGGCATTAGTTCATAGCCCTGTTTCTACGTTCCTTTAATGCACTTCAGAATTGTGTTAATGGTTTCTGATTATTATTATTATTATTGAATTGTTACTGTTAAATGTAATTGCATGCTAGTTATACATTTTACGGTAGTTTTCTAGTTTACCTTTTTTCTGTTTTCCTCTTCCCGGCCCCCCCCCCGCCCCCCCCCCCCCCTCACCACCACCACCTTCCTCCCCCCATGCCCCCCCCCCCTTTTTTTAATTTTTTTTTTAACGTCTAAAATCACTGATAGTGAAAAGACGGTAAACTAAAGAACGAACAATCACACACACACACACACACACACACACACACACACACACACACACACACACACACACACACACACACACACACATTCACGCGCACACATGCAGCTGAAATTGTAAACCCAACTGAACAGCCTTCCTGATCCTTGATATGACCAAACAACTTACACATAAGCTTTCCACAGATGAAGAAAAGAAGGCCAAAGACAAACACACAAACCCCCCAAAAAATCAGCTTCCTCGAAAAGCAAACGGGGTCAGTAAATCTCATAATTATTCCATGCATTCCACTCCGAGAATGAAATTTACGACACAGAAATAATTCCAAAGTGCTTCAGTTGCAAGTAGGTGTGTGTGTGTGTGTGTGTGTGTGTGTGTGTGTGTGTGTGTGTTTGAGGTTGGGGGCAGAATTCAAATAGTGATTGGCTTCATGATTGGCTCTGTTACCGTTCACATTCACTCTCCATATAGTGATTGGCTTCATGACTGGCTCTGTTACCGTTCACATTCACTCTCCATATAGTGATTGGCTCTGTTACCGTTCACAATCACTCTCCATATAGTGATTGGCTTCATGATTGGCTCTGTTACCGTTCACATTGACTCTCTATATAGTGATTGGCTTCATGATTGGCTCTCTTACCGTTCACAGTCACTCTCCATATAGTGATTGGCTTCATGACTGGCTCTGTTACCGTTCACATTGACTCTCTATATAGTGATTGGCTTCATGACTGGCTCTGTTACCGTTCACAGTCACTCTCCATATAGTGATTGGCTCTGTTACCGTTCACATTCACTCTCCATATAGTGATTGGCTTCATGACTGGCTCTGTTACCGTTCACAGTCACTCTCCATATAGTGATTGGCTCTGTTACCGTTCACAGTCACTCTCCATATAGTGATTGGCTTCAGGATTGTTTATCTCTTCTCTTGACTAGTGTTTATCTCTTCTCTTGACTGGTATTATCTCTTCTCTTCACTGGTGTTTATCTCTTCTCTTGACTGGTATTATCTCTTCTCTTCACTGGTGTTTATCTCTTCTCTTGACTGGTGATTATCTCTTCTCTTTACTGGTGTTTATCTCTTTACTGGTGTTTATCTCTTCTCTTGACTGGTGTTTATCTCTTCTCTTGACTGGTGTTTATCTCTTTAGTGGTGTTTATCTCTTCTCTTGACTGGTGTTTATCTCTTCTCTTGACTGGTATTATCTCTTCTCTTCACTGGTGTTTATCTCTTCTCTTGACTGGTGTTTATCTCTTCTCTTCACTGGTGTTTATCTCTTCTCTTCACTGGTGTTTATCTCTTCTCTTGACTGGTGTTTATCTCTTCTCGTGACTGGTGTTTATTTCTTCTCTTGACTGATGGTTATCTCTTCTCGTGACTGGTGTTTATCTCTTCTCTTCACTGGTGTTTATCTCTTCTCTTGACTGGTATTATCTCTTCTCTTCACTGGTGTTTATCTCTTCTCTTCACTGGTGTTTATCTCTTCTCTTCACTGGTGTTTATCTCTTCTCTTGACTGATGTTTATCTCTTCTCTTCACTGGTGTTTATCTCTTCTCTTGACTGGTGTTTATCTCTTCTCTTGACTGGTGTTTATCTCTTCTCTTCACTGGTGTTTATCTCTTCTCTTCACTGGTGTTTATCTCTTCACTGGTGTTTATCTCTTCTCTTCACTGGTGTTTATCTCTTCACTGGTGTTTATCTCTTCTCTTCACTGGTGTTTATCTCTTCTCTTGACTGGTGTTTATCTCTTCTCTTGACTGGTGTTTATCTCTTCTCTTGACTGGTGTTTATCTCTTCTCTTGACTGGTATTATCTCTTCTCTTGAGTGGTATTATCTCTTCTCTTTCACTGGTGTTTATCTCTTCTCTTGACTGGTATTATCTCTTCTCTTCAATGATGTTTATCTCTTCTCTTCACTGGTGTTTATCTCTTCAGTGGTGTTTATCTCTTCTCTTGACTGGTGTTTATCTCTTCACTGGTGTTTATCTCTTCTCTTCACTGGTGTTTATTTCTTTCTTTACTTTCGCTTAGTTTGTTTTCAGTTTGTCTCATAACCACACACGCAAGGAAACATGCATCACAGCGCATTACTATTACATTTCCAAAAATGAATGAATGAATGAATGAATGAATGAATGGTTATAACTAATTTTTCATCACTTATCCTTGACGTAATCACAAAGAAAAAATGGGCAGCCTCGTGGTTATTTCGGTTTTGTTGTTGTTGTTGTTGTTGTTTGTATAATAATATTTCTGGTTCAAATCTGGAACGTTCTATCTATCTATCTATCTATCTATCTACACACACACACACACACACACACACACACACACACACACACAACGTGTATATATATATATATATATAACAATAGAAAAAAAAGGAAAACAACAGAACAGTTTCTCACATGCCCGACCGGTTTCGACCACTGGTCTTCTTCAAGGGCGTTTACTGGTATGTCAAAATGCAACACACACACCAACAAAGAAAACAAAAAGGTTAACAAAGCTCATGAAAAAAAACTCATGTAAAAACTGCATCCAGGGCATGCAGCATGAAAAGAACAGTGTGAAGTGTTGCTTGGGGAATAGGAAGAGAGGCTGGTGAGTAAAGTAGTCAGAGAGGACGAGAGAGAGGTCGAGAAAAAATAGATGGGCAGATAATAGGAGGGGGAAAAAGAAAGAGAGACAGAGAGGGAGGGGGTCAGGGAGGGAAAAGGGACTGTGAGAGAGGAGGAGAGAGAGGGAAAGACAGAGAGAGACATATATATATATATATATATATATATATATATATATATATATATATATATATATATATATATATATACATATATTGATATACATATGCTAAGCGCAAAACACCTCAGAAATATCAAAATCCACATATGGAAAGATACTGTACTGTGCTCTGACTTCGGGGTCCAATGACGAGATCATGAATAATGTTTCTCGGGGAATCAATACGGTATTGTTAATGAAATACATCAAAGAAGAAAGAACAACGTATCACAAGCCAGACGTGCTCACTGGGTACATAACTCGGGACCCCCACGCATTTTTTTGTTGAAGTTTTCCATAAGGAAAGGGAGGAAGAGTGTTGGCGTGTGTGTGAGTTTGGCATTATTCCAGGAATCGAGTTAGATGTCAAAATGGAATATGGATTCTCACGTCTCAAGTATTATTATGCTAACAGTTTCTTCTGGCCTGGAAGAGAAAGCACAGTAAGCGTGTTATAATACACCCCTCCCTTACCCATCTCCACCCCCTTGGGTTTTTTTTCTCCAACCCGAACGGACAGCTAGGACTGCTGAATGTATTCCGAGCATCATGGAAGGAAACAGTCAGAGAAATTGCGAACAGGCAGACAGCGTCTTGGGTGTTCGCCATTTTGTTGTTGCTGTTTTTGTTTTTAGAATGTGACAGATTATGATTGGTAAACGTTGCATGATCAGTAAGCAATCCAACTAAGTAGAAAAAAAATGCTTACTCTGTGTTACCAAATACACTGACAAAACAACAAAATCAACAACAAAACAACTACAATAACAGCAAAGAAACAACATTCATTCAACCGCATCATCTAAATTTGAATATGCAATTAAAAACAAGGACATTGAACAACAGAGATATCCTTTGCAGTCAAGAGTTAGATATGAATGTGCAATTAAAAACAAGGACATTCAACAACAGGGATATCCTTTGCAGTCAAGAGTTAGATATGAATGTGCAATTAAAAACAAGGACATTCAACAACAGGGATATCCTTTGCAGTCAAGAGTTAGATATGAACGTGCAATTAAAAACAAGCAGTAACAGTGACATCCCTTGCAGTTAAGATTTAGATAGGAACGTGCAATTAAAAACAAGTATATGCAATGACAGTGATATCCTTAGCAGTAAAGATTTCAGTACGAATGTGCAATTGAAAACAAGGATGTGCAGTAACAGTGATATCTTTGCAGTCGAGATTTAGATATGAGCGTGCAATAAAAACAAAAGGACATGCAAGAACAGGGATATCCTTTGCAGTCGAGATTTAGATACGAACGTGCAATTAAAAACAAGGATAGGCAGTAACAGTGACATCCTTTGAGGATTTATTATAAAGCAATCGAGGAGTAGAGAAAAACGTTGCTTTCTCTGCATTATCAAACACAGTGAAACAACATCACAATCAACAACAAAACAACAACAAACAAACAAACAAACAAACAAACAACACCCATTCAAATGACAGATATCTGACGCCGTAGGACTTAAATATGATTGTGCACATTTTCATACGCAATAACAGTGATATCCTCTGCAGTCCATAAACGAACAGTTATTAATCCAGCGATGGCCAGACTCCAGAGAGGCCGGAAGTGACAGAGATGGTATGAGGGCAGGAGTCAGGGCGGGTTTCTTGACAGGTCTATATTCACTGCTGTCAGGAAAAAGACGGCTCTTCTTCCTCTGGTCGGCCGGAATTTTCTCATCTGTGAGGAATAGGGGGGAGGGGGGGGGGGGTGGGGGGGGGGGGGGGGGAGGGCATCACAGATATAAGCCGGCTTGTCTATGTGTGTGTGTGTGTGTGTGTGTGTGTGTGTGTGTGTGTGTGTGTGTTTCACTATGTCGCTGTGTCACAATTCGTGTTCACAATATACTGCTTATTATCTTTTGCTCATTTATTTTATTTCTAAAAGCCTGACAAGTACTTTGGGTTTGTGCGAAGGTAAGGTGTCTTGTTTTCTTTTTGTTGTTGTTGTTGTCGCTATTTTCGTTTTTTTAACAGGAGATGTGGTTCAGCGATAATGGATTTTAACAAGAGATGTGGTTCAGCGATAATGGATTTAACAGGAGAAGTTGTTCAGCGATAATGGATTTAACAGGAGATGTGGTTCAGCGATAATGTATTTTTAACAGGAGATGTGGTTCAGCGATAATGTTTTTTTAACAGATGTGGTTCAGCGATAATGGATTTTTAACAGGAGATGTGGTTCAGCGATAGTGGATTTAACAGGAGATGTGGTTCAGCGATAATGGATTTAACAGGAGATGTGGTTCATCGATAATGATTTTTAACAGGAGATGTGGTTCAGCGATAATGTATTTTTAACAGATGTGGTTCAGCGATAATGGATTTTTAACAGGAGATGTGGTTCAGCGATAATGTATTTAACAGGAGATGTGGTTCAGCGATAATGGATTTAACAGGAGATGTGGTTCAGCGATAATGAATTTTAACAAGAGATGTGGTTCATCGATAATGAATTTTTAACAGGAGATGTGGTTCATCAATAATGGATTTTTAATAGGAGATGTGGTTCATCGATAATGGATTTTTAATAGGAGATGTGGTTCATCGATAATGGATTTTTAACAGGAGATGTGGTTCAGCGATAATGGATTTTTAACAGGAGATGTGGTTCAGCGATAATGGATTTTTAACAGGAGATTTGGTTCAGCGATAATGGATTTTTAACAAGAGATGTGGTTCAGCGATAATGGATTCGTCCGGACGCTTAGACACCTTGAAACTGAAACTGAACATTGTGCATATCAAAACTGCAACTACCATCTTCCCTGAACGGAATCTGCTGTACAGTCCTACAATAATATAGTCAGAACAGGATCTAATTTGTAAGGGGCGACAGGATTGGAGTGGCAGCCACATCCCTATGTGACTGCGGCCAGGCTGACCAGACCCCATCCCATATTCTCCAAGACTGCCCCCTGTATGAGAAGATGCGGCAGCAGTCCTGGCCTGGGGGTGCTGACCTCAACACCAAGCTCTGGGGGACGGCAGCCGATCTTCACCGGACGTCCGAGTTTGTGGCATCCCTCGGACTTCGACCCTGACTGCGTAGCTGTCGAACGCAAAGAAGAAAGAAGAAGAAGAAGAAATAAGGGGTGAAAAAACAGCCTCCCATTGTTTTGACCAACCCATCGTAATTTGAGAAACAGCGACTTGCAAGAAGACAGTTCTTGAAATCACATAGTTGGGTTCCTTTTTTCTGTCTGTCTGTCTGTCTGTCTGTCTGTCTGTCTGTCTGTCTGTCTGTCTGTCTCTCTCTCTCTCTCTCTCTCTCTCTCTCTCTCTCTCTCTCTCTCTCATGTATACAGGCATTGAGCGGATAGGAACTGGCCAAAAAGAATGTTTGTTCAACCTTGCTGCATCCTTATAATCCAGTGGACTAGAGCACGAAACAGCGAAACCTCATTTGTCTGCCTTGGGAATGATACAAATATCGATAGAATATGAAACAGCTGGGGACAAAATTGGTCTGGTGGCCTCTCTCTCTCTCTCTCTCTATCTGTGTGTGTGTGTGTGTGTGTGTGTGTGTGTGTGTGTGTGTGTGTGTGTGTGTGTGTGTGTGTGTGTGTGAGTAAGTGTGTGTGTGTGTGTGTGTGTGTGTGTGTGTGTGTGTGTGTGTGTAAAGAAAATGGTATCCTATTTTCCTAGATCCATTTTTTTACAGGGCAACATATTTATATCGGGGATTGGAATTTGTTATTTTGATATACTACTTTCCTAGATCCATTTTTTCACAGGGCAACTTTTATATCGGGGGATTGGGAATTGTTTCTTTTGAATAATGGTTACACGTGTTTCACGTGCATTTTTGTAATCACACCGTGAGTTATGAATGTGATGTGCTGCTGTGAAGTGTAGATTTGTTGCCAGATGGTGTCATGAAGCTGTCCAGGTGAGGGACATATTTTTGCCTGTAAAGGTATGTTGAAAATTATTGCACTCAGTTTGAAATGACTTTGACTACGTTTTGAGATGGGATATTGACCATAGTATATAAGAGCAGGACATTTGAATGGATAATTTAAGTAGCGTTTGAATGAGATACATTGATATGTTGTGGTTGATTTGATGTTGTTGTAAAGCTTGTATGAGTAATCAGTACTTGGTGTTGTGATGATATACAGTTAGGTTGATAATAGATAGTAGTTACTTAAATTTGTCTTAAGTTTTGTTGGACTATTCGATGGCTAAGAAATGGTAATTTTTTTGAAACATTGAATTGTGTAGTAGCTAAGCAGCTACATTTTGGTATTTCCTGATGGGATGAATGGGAATCATTTTAAGGTAATTGTCTTAGGGTGGTGAATGGACATCGTTTTCCAAGCGCATTTTTTTTTTTATATTAGCTTCAGTGATAATTGGAATTTATGTCAATAGTATTGGATGAAGATTTTTAGTGTTTATGTAAAGGTGTGGTGTCTATGTTGTCTTGTTTGTCCACTTAGGTTTCTAGGAATAATATTCAAAACATGGTCTGCAGAGCGACTGGAAATGAGGGGGGTTTGCATCCAGAAAGTCAAGGAACTGACGCATACTAAAAATGTGCAGGCATCTAGTGGCTGGGGACAGGCCACGGGTTTGGTTTTGTGCCGAGGTGCCAGGGACTGGGCACGGGACTTCACAGAACTGGATGGTGGGACCATCGGGACGAACTATCGGCACAGAAGATGAACGTGATGGTGGGACCATCGGGACGTGCTGAGTGAGGAGCCAGGAGCTGGCGAGACTGCTGAAGAACATTCAAGTCGGTGAAGTTAAAATTGTTTCCCCCCATAAAAATAATATATTCCAGTCCAGGCCATGATTAGCAGCTTTAGATATCTGTTAGTAATAAATAAAAGGGTGTGGTTAATAAGTGTTTTTCGTGTTTTGGGGAGAACACGTTCTGATTGGAGTGACAAGTGAACAGATAGCAGGCATACACTTACAAGCAAACACATTCATTCTTATTCAGTTATTTCTATCTGGCACTTTCTAGACAGTGTGTGTGTGTGTGTGTGTGTGTGTGTGTGTGTGTGTGTGTGTGTGGGAGGGGGGCGCGGGGGTTGGGGGGGGGGTGTGTGTGTGTGTGTGTGTGTGTGTGTGTGTGTGTGTGTGTGTTACGAGGTGATTCCTGTTGTCTCAGTTTCCACACTGCTTGTGGAGCCATATTTGATAAGGAATCGATGACTAGCTGAGATACGATGGATGACTCACACAGAAATCACAGAAATACGTGTTTGTCCCTATGAAAACCAAGAACCAGCCATGGAAAAAAAAAACAGAAAAGAAAAGAGCAATATGCAAATCCAGTGTCTATTTGGGGCCAGCAGCCACAAATGGCACAGATACATAAGTGTGTGGCATTACCCCACAAATCCAATAGAATACGTCTCTGGTCAAATAGAATGATTCTGCCCGTCTCTTGTATATGTCAGTTAGCTTCAGGCGGCTCTCTGTAAGAGAAACCACAGTAAACATTAAAAAAACAAAACAAAAAAAAAAACCCCATCCCATTACCACCTGTGTCCATGTGTCCTGGGTTCACTCACAAAGAACATTGGAAGGAAACTGTCAAAAGAAGCAGAGAACATTGCGTGGAAGGTTTTTTGTTGGGTTGTTGGTTTTTGGTTTTTAGTGTGTGCTTTAATGCAAGTGTGTTTTTTTAGCAGGTTTCCGAAATTTTGTTGGTTATGTTATTGTTTTTCGGTTCATCTTTATCAGTCTTATTGTTCATTCTTTGCCTTACTTGCGTTATTTTATTTCATTTTGTTTTATTTTACACTGTACTGAGGGAGTTAAGCAGGGGGATGTCTGTAGTCCGGTGTTGTTTTCTCTTTTCATAAATGAACTAGCGCTAGAGATAATCAATAATGGTAGACATGGTGCATTTTTTTCAGAATCCCTTGTAGACTTTTTTTTTATACTTCTCTTCGCAGTTGATATAGTGTTCCTGTCTGAAACTGCCACTGGACTACAAAGTCAGTTAAACAATCTCTACAATGCTGGTGGAAATCTCCAACTGAAAGTAAAATGGAAAAAAGTAACGTAATGGTCTTTCGTAAGAGGGGATTTGTTAGCCACTCATGAAAGATGGTATTATTGTAACCAAAATATGCATGTATAAACGCATATAATTACCTCGGAATTTATTAGCAAGAGAGTTGAGTTTCAAATTTACATGTCATGATTTGGCTTCAAATGCTAAGAAAGCAGTTTTGGGTATTTTGAGCATTTTGTACAAATTTGAAAATAACTTTGTAAAGCTCTTTACGAAACTATTTGATGCACACGTACAACCATTTTTGCTATATGGAGCAGAGATATGAGGACTTGAGAAAGATTCACCGATAGAAAAACTACAATTGTTTGCTTTAAAAAGATTTCTTTGTGCAAACTGGCGCACTCCAAATGATATGGTCCATGGAGAGGTGGGAAGATTCTCATTATTTGTGAATTCTTTCGTGAGATGTGTTTCCTACTGGCTAAAGTTAACTCGTATGAATGACGAAAGGTTACCGTTTAAATCTTATAAAATGATATACAGTCTTGACTGCAAAGGCAAATGTACGTGTGCATCAAAAATTCGTTTATGTTTAAACCAATATGGATTTTCGTTTGTTTGGGATAACCAAGGAGTGGAAGACACAAATAGTTTTATATATATATATATATATATATATATATATATATATATATATATATATATCTTTTTAATTTTTCTTTTTTAATGTTTAAACAGAATTATTGACTGTAGATAGCCGGAATGGGGTCATCACATTCAAAACAGTGCCAGATTTTCCTTATACAGAACGTTTAAAACCTCCATCAGAATGGAGCCATATATTTCAGTGGATTTAAATAAATATATTAAACAGACACTGACAAAATTTAGATGTGATGTTTCGTATATTGATGTTCACTTAAAAAGATATAAAACTGACGACTCACAAAATCGTCCATGTAACTTGTGTAATTCTACATGTAAAGATA
>NC_134879.1:605347-640347 GCF_041734735.1 Babylonia areolata
CTCCTGGTTTTTGAAATAATTTCTTTCAAGGTGAAGAGTGAGTAAATGAAAAACATTTTTCATTTTTTGTCTTAATAATTATATTTGGCTCAGGGGAGAATTCCTTGTCTGTTTTCTATTTCTGTTTACTGACAGAGTGAAAGACTGAAGACTGAACTCACTAAATATTTCTTCCCTTATCTTGTCGGTCTCCTCACCCACTTACTAACAGTTACAGGCCGCCTAGAAACTTGCCTAGTTTTTCTTTTTAGGGGAAGATGGGGGGGCACATGGCGAAATGGTTGCTAATATTTCACTAAAACAACGGTGATTTTTTCAGCTATTGTTGGCGAATGAGGAGCGATCATAACAGATGCTTTCTGGCGTGTATATATATACGCTATTTTTTCAAAGAGAAACCCATAGCTATCGTTTCCAAACCACTGAACAATTGTAAATTTTTGTATGAAACATCGACTATTCTAACAGACTTCTCAACCTTCATTGTACATGCATGTCTGAAACAGTCGTGTATTTGTGTGTGTGTGTGTGTGTGTGTGTGTGTGTGTGTAAAGGGAGACCTGTGCAGATCATTTTCAGAATAGGTAATTAAGATAACCAATCGATTATTGCCAATTCATTAAACAATGCCAGATTTTCCTTTTTTATGAAGTGGAATGTAACTTTTTGTGCAGTCTATATGCCCCTATTCCGCAGGGAACACGAGAAAGAAATAGCTAACTCAAGACACGTCAAATCACTGGCAGGCCTTATGCGCTGAGCATCAAACACACCCTCACGCGATTGGAAGTGATGTTTCAGGTTTTCGGTTTTGACTCACTTGTGTTTTAACCCGGTGTTCGGTTGTCTCTGTCCGTGTGTGTGTCCGTGTGTCTGTGTGTCCGTGGTAAACTTTAACATTGACATTTTATCTGCAAATACTCTGTCAGTTGACACCAAATTTGGCATAAAAATAGGAAAAATTCAGTTCTTTCCAGTCTTGTTTGAAACAATATTGCACCTCTGGGATGGGCACCAAAAAAATAAAAAAGAAGCCTAATTATATGCAAACTGCATTTACTGTTATATTTATATTTTTTGTATTCTCTAAACTTGGCACTTTGACTTCTTATTCTGACACAACAAGAGGAGTCATTATTATCATTTTGTGTTCAAACAGGAACTTCTTTTGCTAAGCATGGAAATTTTTTTTAATTTTGCAAACGTTTTGGTGCAGTTAGTAAAAAAAGGGAAATTACTCTGTAATTAATGCTAGGGGACTTAATTTATCACCAGTGAGTCTTGAAGGCCTTGCCTCTCTTGTTGTTTTTGTTCTTGCTTTTCATATGGGTAGGACGGTATGCTGAGATGGTGAACGGTGTCACACTTTAGTGTGACTGTTCAGGCGTACACTGTTGACAGAAGGAAAGGTACGATGATTTCATTTCAGCCAGAAGGCATTCAACTATGAAAGAAAAACAGTGACATAGTGACAGACAGGGAGACAGACACAGACAAATATAAAGAGAAAAAAGGGATGGAGGGAAGAGGGGGGCGGGGGATGGGGGGTGTGGGGGTTGCCAATATTTCGATAGATGCCTGGCTATGACAGGTGGCTGATCAGATTTCTAGACAACCAAAGAAATACAGCTTTTGAAAAGCTGTTCTCCATATGTTTCTGACAGTACAACACAAGAATCGGACGCTATCATGCCCTGTGTGTGTGTGTGTGTGTGTGTGTGTGTGTGTGTGTGTGTGTGTGTGTGCGCGTGTGTGTGTGTGTTCATGCAACTCAATGCATGTGTGGGTTTGGAAAAACAAAACAAAAAAACCAAAAACAACACAAAAAAATCGATAAATAGAAACGTTGCCTGAATGTCAGACTTGCCTAACGTCGGAAACAAGAAGAAATATCATCCCAGAGTGCATGCGTGACCCAGTTAATTTCTAAACGTGAGCTGCAACTTGTCTGTGGCTTAAGTCCGAGATGGCTGTGTTTTTGTGGCCAGGTCTGTGATAGCTGTGTTTTTGTGGCCAGGTCTGTGGTGGCTGGGTTTTTGTGGCCAGGTCTGGTGGCTGTGTTTTTGTGGCCAAGTCTGCAATGGCTGCTGTGTTTTTGTGGCCAAGTCTGCGATAGCTGTGTTTGTGTGGCCATGTCTGCAGTGGCTGTGTTTGTGTGGCCAAGTCCGAGATGGCTGTGTTTGTGTGGCCAGGTCTGAGATGGCTGTGTTTGTGTGGCCAAGTCTGCAATGGCTGTGTTTGTGTGGCCAAGTCTGCAGTGGCTGTGTTTGTGTGGCCAAGTCTGCAGTGGCTGTGTTTGTGTGGCCAAGTCTGCAGTGGCTGTGTTTGTGTGGCCAAGTCTGCAATGGCTGTGTTTGTGTGGCCAAGTCTGCAATGGCTGTGTTTGTGTGGCCAAGTCCGAGATGGCTGTGTTTGTGTGGCCAAGTCTGCAGTGGCTGTGTTTGTGTGGCCAAGTCTGCAGTGGCTGTGTTTGTGTGGCCAAGTCTGCAGTGGCTGTGTTTGTGTGGCCAAGTCTGCAGTGGCTGTGTTTGTGTGGCCAAGTCTGCAGTGGCTGTGTTTGTGTGGCCAAGTCCGAGATGGCTGTGTTTGTGTGGCCAAGTCTGCAGTGGCTGTGTTTGTGTGGCCAAGTCTGCAGTGGCTGTGTTTGTGTGGCCAAGTCTGCAGTGGCTGTGTTTGTGTGGCCAAGTCCGAGATGGCTGTGTTTGTGTGGCCAGGTCTGAGATGGCTGCTGTGTTTGTGTGGCCAAGTCTGCAATGGCTGTGTTTGTGTGGCCAAGTCCGAGATGGCTGTGTTTGTGTGGCCAAGTCTGCAGTGGCTGTGTTTGTGTGGCCAAGTCCGAGATGGCTGTGTTTGTGTGGCCAAGTCTGCAGTGGCTGTGTTTGTGTGGCCAAGTCCGAGATGGCTGTGTTTGTGTGGCCAAGTCTGCAATGGCTGTGTTTGTGTGGCCAAGTCTGCAGTGGCTGTGTTTGTGTGGCCAAGTCCGAGATGGCTGTGTTTGTGTGGCCAAGTCCGAGATGGCTGTGTTTGTGTGGCCAAGTCTGCAGTGGCTGTGTTTGTGTGGCCAAGTCTGCAATGGCTGTGTTTGTGTGGCCAAGTCCGAGATGGCTGTGTTTGTGTGGCCAAGTCTGCAGTGGCTGTGTTTGTGTGGCCAAGTCTGCAGTGGCTGTGTTTGTGTGGCCAAGTCTGCAGTGGCTGTGTTTGTGTGGCCAAGTCCGAGATGGCTGTGTTTGTGTGGCCAAGTCTGCAGTGGCTGTGTTTGTGTGGCCAAGTCTGCAGTGGCTGTGTTTGTGTGGCCAAGTCTGCAATGGCTGTGTTTGTGTGGCCAAGTCCGAGATGGCTGTGTTTGTGTGGCCAGGTCTGAGATGGCTGCTGTGTTTGTGTGGCCAAGTCTGCAATGGCTGTGTTTGTGTGGCCAAGTCCGAGATGGCTGTGTTTGTGTGGCCAGGTCTGAGATGGCTGTGTTTGTGTGGCCAAGTCTGCAGTGGCTGTGTTTGTGTGGCCAGGTCTGAGATGGCTGTGTTTGTGTGGCCAGGTCTGAGATGGCTGCTGTGTTTGTGTGGCCAAGTCTGCAGTGGCTGTGTTTGTGTGGCCAAGTCCGAGATGGCTGTGTTTGTGTGGCCAGGTCTGAGATGGCTGCTGTGTTTGTGTGGCCAAGTCTGCAATGGCTGTATTTGTGTGGCCAAGTCTGCTATGGCTGTGTTTGTGTGGCCAAGTCTGCAGTGGCTGTGTTTGTGTGGCCAAGTCTGCAGTGGCTGTGTTTGTGTGGCCAAGTCCGAGATGGCTGTGTTTGTGTGGCCAAGTCTGCAATGGCTGTGTTTGTGTGGCCAAGTCTGCAGTGGCTGTGTTTGTGTGGCCAAGTCCGAGATGGCTGTGTTTTTGTGGCCAGGTCTGTGATGGCTGTGTTCTTGTGGCCAGGTCTGTGATGGCTGTGTTTTTGTGGCCAGGTCCGAGATGGCTGTGTTTGTGTGGCCAGGTCTGTGATGGCTGTGTTTTTGTGGCCAAGTCTGCAGTGGCTGTGTTTGTGTGGCCAAGTCTGCAGTGGCTGTGTTTGTGTGGCCAAGTCTGCGATGGCTGTGTTTGTGTGGCCAGGTCTGTGATGGCTGTGTTTGTGTGGCCAAGTCTGCAGTGGCTGTGTTTGTGTGGCCAAGTCTGTGATGGCTGTGTTTTTGTGGCCAGGTCTGTGATAGCTGTGTTTGTGTGGCCAGGTCTGTGATGGCTGTGTTCTTGTGGCCAGGTCTGTGATGGCTGTGTTTTTGTGGCCAGGTCTGTGATGGCTGTGTTTTTGTGGCCAGGTCTGTGATAGCTGTGTTTGTGTGGCCAGGTCTGTGATAGCTGTGTTTTTGTGGCCAGGTCTGTGATGGCTGTGTTTGTGTGGCCAGGTCTGTGATAGCTGTGTTTGTGGCCAGGTCTGTGATGGCTGTGTTTGTGTGGCCAGGTCTGTGATGCTGTGTTTTTGTGGCCAGGTCTGAGATGGCTGTGTTTTTGTGGCCAGGTCTGTGATATGTGTTTTTGTGGCCAGGTCTGTGATAGCTGTTTTTGTGGCCAGGTCTGAGATGGGTGTGTTTTTGTGGCCAGGTCTGTGATGGCTGTGTTTGTGGCCAGGTCTGTGATGGCTGTGTTTTTGTGGCCAGGTCTGTGATATGTGTTTTTGTGGCCAGGTCTGTGATAGCTGTGTTTTTGTGGCCAGGTCTGAGATGGCTGTGTTTTTGTGGCCAGGTCTGTGATGGCTGTGTTTGTGGCCAGGTCTGAGATGGGTGTGTTTTTGTGGCCAGGTCTGTGATGGGTGTGTTTTTGTGGCCAGGTCTGAGATGGGTGTGTTTTTGTGGCCAGGTCTGTGATGGCTGTGTTTGTGGCCAGGTCTGTGATGGCTGTGTTTGTGTGGCCAGGGCCCGTATGCACGTCAAACCCGATTAGCTTATTCGCGTTTAGGGCTTAAACGCGGTTAGCTATTCGGAGCTTAAACGCCATTAGCCCCTCTCCGGTTTTGGTATGTACGTCGCCCTATTCGCGATTGAATAGCCCTCCGCGTTTACGGGGCCGGACACGGCGCGCTATTTATAGATTCTTTGGAAAACCGCGGTGCAGCAGGCATTGCTTTCGGTTTAGACATACCCTCCCTCGTGGAACTACCGCTGGTACGTGCTTCGTCGGTTTTCGTCAGTCCCAGTTTTTATTGTTTGTGTTACTTGCCATGGAGAATTCAAAGCGCACTAGGAAGCCAAATTTCAGTGCTGATGAAATTCTAGTATTTCTGGAAGAGATGCAGGTGGAACGTGCGCTGTTATTCAGCAGTTTGAATCCGAGTGTAACCAACCCTCAGAAGACAGATACATGGAAAAAGATAGCCGAGAAGGTGAAGGCGTGCGGAGTGGCCGTTCGCACGGTGCAGGAATTGAAAGACAAATGGCGTTCCATGAAAGGGGCTGTGTTGAATAAGAAGAGGGATGAACGCAAAACGGGAGGAGGTCCACCCCCACCACCGGTCCCGTACGAAGACATCATTCTCGACATCATAGGAGCGGACTCCAATTTGTTCGAAGGCATCGGAGGTGAGTTGTGGGTTGACTTTGTTCTTTGATTCGTTAATCAGTGATAATTCATGGCGATGTCCTTCTATTCCAACTGCCCCGCCTGCATCGGTCAACCATCATTGTTCCATTTAACCTGTTATTGTGTGTGTGTGTGTGTGTGTGTGAGCTCCCAAATATGTTGCCGCCTAAACCTGAACTTTCGGAACAGGTCATGGTCATCATACAGGTCAAACGGGTTCTTTCTGTCACGAAAGATGCGGTTTCTTCGCAATTGCCGTCGCTGTCTCACTTGGAAAAACATCAATGCCGCCATATTTATCCGCGTTTAGGCTCGGTATCTGACCCCCGAGGCACCGATAACTTTATCCGCGTTTAGCCCAGTCGGATAGCTTATGCGTTCTGACGTACATACCAAAATCTGCGGCCTATCCACCCGAATAGGCGCTATTCGCGGATAGCCCTCTATCCGGGTCGACGTGCATACGGGCCCTGGTCTGTGATGGCTGTGTTTTTGTGGCCAGGTCTGAGATGGCTGTGTTTTTGTGGCCAGGTCTGTGATATGTGTTTTTGTGGCCAGGTCTGTGATAGCTGTGTTTGTGTGGCCAGGTCTGTGATGGCTGTGTTTTTGTGGCCAGGTCTGTGATGGCTGTGTTTTTGTGGCCAGGTCTGAGATGGCTGTGTTTTTGTGGATAGGTCTGAGATGGCTGTGTTTTTGTGGCCAGGTCTGTGATAGCTGTGTTTTTGTGGCCAGGTCTGTGATGGCTGTGTTTTTGTGGACAGGTCTGAGATGGCTGTGTTTTTGTGGATAGGTCTGAGATGGCTGTGTTTTTGTGGCCAAAACTTGATGCAGAAAGATGCCTGGAATGTGGCCATCCCTATGTTGTCCCGGGCCTAAGTTTTCCCAGGTCTAAGTTCCCCTGGTCTAAACACGCCTTGGTCTATGTTCCCCTGGTCTAAACACGCCTTGGTCTATGTTCCCCTGGTCTAAACACGCCTTGGTCTATGTTCCCCTGGTCTAAACACGCCTTGGTCTATGTTCCCCTGGTCTAAACACGCCTTGGTCTATGTTCCCCTGGTCTAAACACGCCTTGGTCTATGTTCCCCTGGTCTAAACACCCCTAGGTCTATGTTCCCCTGGTCTAAACACCCCTAGGTCTATGTTCCCCTGGTCTAAACACGCCTTGGTCTATGTTCCCCTGGTCTAAACACCCCTAGGTCTATGTTCCCCTGGTCTAAACACCCCTTGGTCTATGTTCCCCTGGTCTAAACACGCCTTGGTCTATGTTCCCCTGGTCTAAACACCCCTAGGTCTATGTTCCCCTGGTCTAAACACGCCTTGGTCTAAGTTCCCCTGGTCTAAACACCCCTAGGTCTATGTTCCCCTGGTCTAAACACCCCTAGGTCTATGTTCCCCTGGTCTAAACACGCCTTGGTCTATGTTCCCCTGGTCTAAACACCCCTAGGTCTATGTTCCCCTGGTCTAAACACGCCTTGGTCTATGTTCCCCTGGTCTAAACACGCCTTGGTCTATGTTCCCCTGGTCTAAACACCCCTAGGTCTATGTTCCCCTGGTCTAAACACGCCTTGGTCTATGTTCCCCTGGTCTATACACCCCTAGGTCTAAGTTCCCCTGGTCTAAACACGCCTTGGTCTAAGTTCCCCTGGTCTAAACACGCCTTGGTCTAAGTTCCCCTGGTCTAAACACGCCTTGGTCTATGTTCCCCTGGTCTAAACACGCCTTGGTCTATGTTCCCCTGGTCTAAACACGCCTTGGTCTATGTTCCCCTGGTCTAAACACGCCTTGGTCTATGTTCCCCTGGTCTAAACACGCCTTGGTCTATGTTCCCCTGGTCTAAACACGCCTTGGTCTAAGTTCCCCTGGTCTAAACACGCCTTGGTCTAAGTTCCCCTGGTCTAAACACGCCTTGGTCTAAGTTCCCCTGGTCTAAACACGCCTTGGTCTATGTTCCCCTGGTCTATACACCCCTAGGTCTAAGTTCCCCTGGTCTAAACACGCCTTGGTCTATGTTCCCCTGGTCTATACACCCCTATGTCTATGTTCCCCGCGGTCCATATTCCCCTATATTTATGACCACTATTGACCACAAACACGAAAGTGCTCAGCTTGTTAGATTTTGTCAGCTCTCTGCATTATTGTGATGTCTCGGCACGTTTTTGACGGCTGCCTTACCATCACTAGTTACTGCCACCACCGACATCGTTCGCTGCTCTGTGATGGTTAGTGTTCGGACTTCCTGGCAGGATTTGACCATCAATTGACCATTTCTGGGTACTGCTAACCATTACTAACCACTGCTTCCCGTTGTTGACCATTGCTGACCACGACGCAAAAATATTCAGATTGACCAGCCGCCGTGGCGAAGTGGTTAGCGTCGCGGACTGATGGCTGGGAGGACGCGGGTTCGAATCCCAGCGGAGGTGGGTTTTTCGGCCCGTGGCCGGCTCCTACCCAGAGTTGAGTGTGCTGTGGGCTTAAATGGGGAGACTGGGACCACACAGTCGAGTGTCATCCACTTCAAGGATGCGTCTTTGGGTGTGTTGCTCTAATTACCTGACCAACACTGCAAGTGTCTGTATCTCTCGGGCCTGGTTAACGCCGGGATATCATTATGACAGGAAGCGTAGAGTACAGCATTGTCACCCAGTCCCAAACCAAAATGGACCTCCATAGCAACATCGTCATCATCGTCGTCCTCCTTCTCCTTCATCATTACCAGTTTCAGTTTCAGTAGCTCAAGGAGGCGTCACTGCGTTCGGACAAAACCATATACGCTACACCACATCTGCCAAGCAGATGCCTGACCAGCAGCGTAACCCAACGCGCTTAGTCAGGCCTTGAAAAAACAACAAAAAAACAACGGGGGAATAAATAATAGATAAGCTTGCATAAATAAATAAATAAATAATAATTATAATATAGAAAAAGGTAGTAGTAATATTAGTAATACTAAAAAAATGATAATAATAAAACATAAATAAATAAATAAATAAGACAACAATGGTGATAAATAAGCAAATAAATGTAAAATATGAAGACACACATTCACACATACACCCACACATGCATAACAGAAATGCACCAGACATGCAGTTTCACATATATGAAAGCACAGTCAAATACATATAAACGTACATGAGCTCCAACACACACACACACACACGCATTACCGTGCACCTCCTCTACCCCCCTCCTCCACACACTCATTTCTAGTCTAAGTATCGCAGCTTCCACGGCACACACACACACACACACACACACACACACACACACACACACACACACACACAAACACACACTCACAGAGATGAACACTTACTTGTACAAGCACATATGAAAGCACAGTCAAATACATATAAACGTACATGAGCTCCAACACACACACACACACACACACACACACACACACACACACACACACACACAATTACCTTGCACCTCCTCTACCCCCTCCTCCACACACTCATTTCTAGTCTACGTATCGCAGCTTCCACGGCACACACACACACACACACACACTCACTCACAGAGATGAACACTTACTTGTACAAGCACACACACATACGCCCATATCTCCCACCCCCAACCCCACACACGTACATACAAAGATATATATATATATATATATATATATATATATATATATATATATATATAATATACACACGTTCCAATATCCTGTTGCTCCCACAGCGTAGGCATGCATACACTCACATACCTCATCCTCTACCCCACCTCCCCCCGCACTCCCACCTCCCCTCACACACACACACACGTACACATATCTCTCCTGACACTTGTGTACAATTTCACTCTCGCGCATTCACAAACGCACTCAAAAGCACAGACCCACACATACACACAAACACACACAGCCGCCACTGACTGGCCGCAAGAGGGATGGGAAAAGATCTCTGATGCCAAGAACGTGGCGTCTAGTGTGTTGCTCAGTCTATTGTATTTGGAAAGGCCCACAGAGACTCTGTTCCGTTTTGAAGAAATTTGCGCAATGTTGGTTTGGAAATGATGCCGATATTTGTTTGATTTGCAAAGCATCGTGCTCTACCTTTCATGTTAGATTTGCGGCCGCTCCCTCTCTCTGCTTCTATTTCTTTGAGGCGATCGATGGTGTGATGGCCTTGTACCTGTTCTTTTTGGTATTCTTTGACTTTTCTGAGGATTTCCGATTTTCCTAGATGTAGGCCGCTCGTTGGTGTTGCGTTACCAGCAAGTCTGTCAGCTCGCTCATTTCCCTTAACACCTGCATGTCCCGGGCAGTATGACCATGTGAGTTTTTTAATCTGAAAGTTGCGCATTGCGTTATGCCACTCTGGGCTTCCCATTCCGTTTTCAATTTTCTGTATGAGGTTCATTGAGTCGGTTAGAATCATGGCATGTTGGTTTCCGGGCGTATGGAAGGACGATAGCCACTGGAGGGCATGTGTCACAGCTTCAACTTCCATCGTTAGGCTGGTTGTGACTTTGTAGGCAGCATTCTCTTCCCAAATTGTTTTTCCATTTTGTTTCGCAGTGAATCCCCAGCCAGACTGGTCTTTGGTGACTGAGCCATCTGTGTATATGATGTCCTCTTCTTTACTGTTTTCTTCTATAAGCAGCTTCACTTCCACATCAGTTTTGCCCTCTGGCCATTCCCGACAATGTCTTCCTAGAGTGGGTGAAATGACTGTGTTGAATAGATGGTTGAGGTTTTCGGGGTTTTTCTCCCATTCTTTTGTTTCTTTCAGGTCTTGAAGTCGGCATACTAGCTGGATTGTGTCTTCTGCTTGCCCCATCCATGATCTTCCTCGTCCTAGACGGCTGCCTTTTGGTTCTTTGACTGCGTCATGCAGTGGGTTTTGAGGGTTTTCTAATGTTTTGAAGTAGGTCTTGACCTGTTCTAACTTGTTTCTGGCCTGCACTGAAGGAAGGTCAAGCAGGTATCGCATGGTTTCTGTGGGCGTGTCTTTTGTTGTTCCAAGGATCAGCCTCATAGCTTCATTTTGGACTCTTTCTAATTTTAGGAGGTTGCTTTGAGACGGTGTTGTTAGCCCAAGTCCGTAGTCGATCACACTGAGGACGAGTGATTGGTATAGCAGGAAGAGGTGGCGTTGTTCAATTCCTTTGGTTGCCATTGCTTTTAAGACTGAAAGGCCCTTTTTGCATTTGAGAACAGTGTTTTCCGTATGTTTTCTGAAGGTCAGCATCCTGTCGAAGTGTATTCCTAGGTAGCGTAGGCATTCAGTTTTCTCAATTTGAATCCCATCGAATGACACAGAAGGTGGTGATTTGCTCGCGGTTTTGTTGTTGAGGGTGCACAGCAACGTTTGGGCTTTCGCTGGATTGATGGAAGATCCTGTGTCTTTGCACCATTGAGCAATATTGTTTAGTTGTTTCTGGACGGCTTCAGTTCTTTCCTGAGCATTTTTCGAAGTTTTGAAGACCAGGCCGTCATCCGCAAGGGTAATCACCCGAGCAATTCCATTGTTTAAGTCTGCAAGGCCCTTCGTGTAGACATTGTAGAGGACAGGAGAGAGTGGAGACCCTTGTGGCAGTCCCATGGATAGTTTAGAAGGTGCAGACATCCAATCTCCGAGGCGTAGGACGACGGTTCTTTCCTGAAGCGCTGCTGCTATCCATCTTGTCAGTGTCAAACTTACTCCATACCTTAGTAGCAGCTCCATGAGGTGCGCAAACTGGACTTTATTGTAGGCATCTTCAAGGTCAATTGCTACTGCTAGTGTTTCTTCTTTTCTTTGAAATCCTTCATACACCTCATATGCAAAAGCAGCTGCATTTTCCCATGTGGACTTGCCTGTTCTGTAACCACCTTGATTTGAAGGGAGAATGTGCCTGTGTTGAAGATCCCTTGCAAGTTTCCTGGCTATCATGCGTTCCATGAGCTTTCCAACAATGTTTTGCATGGTTAGGATCCGGTAGCCGCTTACCTGACGATGGTCCTTTCCTGGTTTTGGTATGGGTTTTAAGAAGCTGTGTGTCCAGTCCTCCGGCACCTGTCCATTGTGGAAACTGTTTTGATATAGATTGAAAAGTTTGCTTCTGTCTTCTTCCGATAGCTCCTTGATGTCTGAGTAACGAACTTTGTCTGGGCCAGGAGCCGATTCTTTCTTGCATTTAGCTATTGCCTCGTTTAGATCATCCATTGTCAAGTCATCATCAGGTCCAGTCTGCATAAGGGTTTGGGTTAACTCAACATATTTCTTTTTCTCATCTAAGTTTCTCTGATCACTCTGTTGTATGAAACGTTTGAGCAGGGCAGATCCTTTTTCTTCATTTGTCTTAAGCTTGGTTCCGTCAGTGTCTAACATGTCTGGGGTTGTTGTTGTGCACGTTTTCCCTTCCATGCGACGATAAAATTGCCAGAACTCTGTCAATGTTGTGTCATAACTGAGTGCCTCGCAAAACTGTTTCCACTTGTCATTTTTGGCCTCTTGAGCAATGACTTCAAACTGTTTAGTTTTTTCTTTCATTTTTGTTTCAATATGTCATCATTACCAATATAAACAAAATAGTCTCAAAGTCTGTGACCTTTCATGCCCTGCTCTCATGGTGACCTCAGTTTCGATACCCCTCCACTTCCGTGATTGGGGTGAGTCCTGTCAATGTCTTCAGTGTCGGCAGATTCATGGGAGGCTGTTTGAGGACGTGGTGGCGGTCTCCACTCTGGGGGAGACGCTCACTCAGTCTGGCTCCGCGACTAAGCCATTATTGTCGTTATTAGGGGGCTTAGTAGGTGGTGTCCTAAGTACGTTAAAACAACAGGCACCACTGAACACCACCGAAGTGACTCAGCAACAGTGCAGGGTCTCGTCTGGTGTGTGGCCTCCAGGCGGCCTAACATCGATGGTTCCCTGTGGACTGCCGACGGTGGGACTGCGACGGACGAACCCGGGTGTGGCCGTGTATGGGGAAATCTAAATGAGCGGCATGGGAGTAATGCCACTGAAACGGCGCAGCAAAAAAACAAAACAAAACCAAAAAAATTCAGATTGCATCGAAATGCCACGTTTGTGCACTGACATGACATTCTGGCAGGTTTCCAGTCGTTATCTGACCTCTGTTGACCACCGTTGACCACCGTTGACGTCTGCTGATCACTAACTGGATATTTCTCTCTTAAGCTTGACTTGTCTGACACTTTCTGTGTGCCTGCCTGTCTCTCAATCTATGTGTCTGCCAAGTTCATATGTCTTGTTTGAACACTGTTTTCAAAGGAAAACGAGTGCGGCTGGCGTGCATTCCACAAGGACGCTATTGACTCACCATTGCTGCTGATATTCACCGCATCGGAGTGAGCGAAATGATACGTGCAACTGACACGGTCTCGTATTTATATATATTTCTTTTCTTCTGGTGGTCATTTGCCTAGATCTCTCTCTCTCTCTCTCTCTGTCTCTGTCTCTGTCTCTCTCTCTCTCTCTCTCTCTCTCTCTCACACACACACACACACACACACACACACACACACACACACACACACACACACAAGAAGCGCTCGCTCTCTATCTCTCTCTCTCTCTCTCACACACACACACACACACACACACACACAAACACACACACACACACAAAAGAGCACAGCTCTCTCTCTCTCTCTCTCTCTCTCTCACGCACACGCACACACGCGCACACACACACAAAGCACACGCTCTCTCTCTCACAAGCACACGCTCTCTCACACACACACGCTCTCTCTCTCACACACACACGCTCTCACACACACACACACACACACACACACACAAAACACACGCTCTCGCTCTCTCCCTCTCTCACAAGCACACGCTCTCGCTCGCTCTCTCTCTCTCTCTCTCACACAACCACACACACACACACACACACACACAATCGCTCTCTCTCTCTCTCTCTCTCACACACACACACACACTCACACACACACACACACACTCACACACACACACACGCGCACACACACACAAAGCACACGCTCTCTCTCACAAGCACACGCTCTCACACACACACGCTCTCTCTCTCTCTCTCTCTCTCTCTCTCTCTCTCTCTCTCTCTCTCTCACACACACACACACACACACACACACACACACACACACACACACACACACACACACACACACACACACACAACACTCGCTCTCTCCCTCTCTCACAAGCACACGCTCTCTCTCTCTCTCTCTCTCTCTCTCTCTCACAAGCACACGCTCTCTCTCTCTCTCTCTCTCTCTCTCTCTCTCTCACACACACTCTCTCTCTCTCTCTCTCTCTCTCACCCCCACACACTCTCACCCCCCCCCACACACACTCTCTCTCACCCCCCCCCACACACACACACTCTCTCACCCACACACACACACACACACCCACACACACACACACACAAAAGCTCTCGCTCTCTCGCTCTCTCGCTCTCGCTCTCGCTCTCTCTCTCACACAAGTACATGGTCTCTCTCTCGCTCTCTCTCTCTCTCTTTCTCGCTCTCTCTCTCTCTCTCATAAGCACACGCTCTCTCTCTCTCGCTCTCTCTCTCTCTCTCTTTCTCGCTCTCTCTCTCTCTCTCATAAGCACACGCTCTCTCTGTGTCCTACTTTCAGTGGCCTAGTGCTGGTATACATGACACGCCAGAATCGATGTAGATATATTTACCAACATTGCCTTACTTACGTGAAAATGTTTCACCATCAACAGTCACTGGCAACACTGACGTTTTCTGGACTTATTCTTTATCGGTTGTTTCCCTTGATACATCGACTCTCCTTTTACGAAGTCCATTAAGTTATGTTCTATAATTGTGCTTGTGCTGTTTTCAAAACTTTCAACCCACTCACTGTCCATCTGCCGTGTTTCCTCCCGAGTTACTACCAACCCAACCCAACCTTTCACACCTTATTTATTTATCTATTTTTTTGTTAAATGGTGACGTCCAAATGTGAAAATTAGTACCTTGTCTACAATGACCAGTATGCGTGACGGTACATTAAACATAATCCCTCCTCCAGACGCATCCCTGCTGAAGGTGTGATCATTATTGCAGTTATCGATTTTTTCCACCGACAAGACGTGGCGCTAAGCTACTTCACTGGAGTAGTGCGGTCCATTTAACAAGTTGTGGAATTCTCTCTTTGATGTTGTGTTCTCCATTTCCCACTCTTCCCTCTTGCTTTGTTCACATTCCTTTTGAAACGTATTCTTGACGTGTCCACAGAAAGTGATTTTTGTCTGTCTCTCTGCCTTTTTTTTTCTCTTTTATCTTGTCTTTTCTTCCATTTCTTTATGTCTCTTTTGTTTGGTTGGTTTTAGTTCTTCCTTTCCCTCTTTTTACGATGTTGTTTTATCACAGGGTTGTCGATGTCTTTTTACGATGTTCTTTTATCACAGGGTTGTCGAAGTCTTTTTACGATGTTCTTTTTATCACAGGGTTGTCAGTCTTCTTTTTTACGATGTTCTTTTATCACAGGGTTGTCAGTCTTTTTTTTTTTACGATGTTCTTTTATCACAAGGTTGTCAGTTTTTGTTTTTGTTTTTTTTTACGATGTTCTTTTATCACAGGGTTGTCAGTCTTTTTTTTTTTTACGATGTTCTTTTATCACAGGGTTGTCAGTCTTCTTTTTTTTACGATGTTCTTTTATCACAGGGTTGTCAATGTCTTTTTTTTACGATGTTCTTTTATCACAAGGTTGTCAGTCTTTTTTTTTACGATGTTCTTTTATCACAGGGTTGTCAATGTCTTTTTTTACGATGTTCTTTTATCACAAGGTTGTCAGTCTTTTTTTTACGATGTTCTTTTATCACAGGGTTGTCAGTCTTTTTTTTACGATGTTCTTTTATCACAGGGTTGTCAATGTCTTTTTTTACGATGTTCTTTTATCACAGGGTTGTCGTTCTTTTATCACAGGGTTGTCAATGTCTTTTTTTTACGATGTTCTTTTATCACAGGGTTGTCAATGTCTTTTTTTTTTTTTACGATGTTCTTTTATCACAAGGTTGTTTTTTTTTACGATGTTCTTTTATCACAGGGTTGTCAATGTCTTTTTTTTTACGATGTTCTTTTATCACAAGGTTGTCAATGTCTTTTTGTCGCTGCGTTGTCATTCCATTTTGAGAAATGCGTGCTTTTCCAGCTCTTTGGGACACAGACCAGTCCTTGACATTTTCTCTGCACCACTGCCATCACCACTAGCACCACCATCCTCCATCCTCCATCCACATTTCTTTGCGTGGTTATTCATCATCCAGATTTCTACGAAACCAACGAAATGGCAGCATGTCATGATGAAAAATTATGTATTCGTGTTATGGTTGTGGGGAATATTATTTATGTGCACACAGCTTTGGACATTTTTGTATCGGAGACAATATTCCTGCGGTGGTTCTGTCCGTGATGAATTTATTCCGTTCAAGATTAATTCTGGTTTAAGCGGCACGACTTCCCCCACCCCCCAGCCCCCACCCCCCTTTGTTAAATCCAGTCTAGATTTTATTTCATGATAGTAAATTGAATAAGCAAAAATTGCTTTTTCACATCAGGCCATCAATGAAAAAAAAAATGTATGAGAGAGAGAGAGAGAAGAAACAAGCAGATGAAAAGCAACAATAAGAACAAAATCTGTCTGTCACTCTCCCTCTCTATCATATGAATTTGTTATGGCACAAAATTGTGAAATACTTACCTTGGAAACTTTGTTTTTGTCGTTGAAAGTTTGTTTTCTATGTGAGTGCAAAACGTGCCACGATGGATTTTACTCGGCGTCTTATGTCTTTTTATTTTAAAAAAAAAAATTTCTTCTTTTTTTTAATATCGGAAACATATTTAGATAGCAGTTCAGTTCTGACACTCCCTTCCACTCCGTGGTTTTTAAAATGTCTAGATTCATATGGGGATGGAGGGTTTTGAAACACATAGGGGGATGGAGGGTTTTGAAACACATAGGGGGATGGAGGGTTTTGAAACACATAGGGGGATGGAGGGTTTTGAAACACATAGGGGGATGGAGGGTTTTGAAACACATAGGGGGATGGAGGATTTTGAAACGCATAGGGGGATGGAGGGTTTTGAAACACATAGGGGGATGGAGGATTTTGAAACACATAGGGGGATGGAGGATTTTGAAACACATAGGGGGATGGAGGGTTTTGAAACACATAGGGGGATGGAGGGTTTTGAAACACATAGGGGGATGGAGGATTTTGAAACGCATAGGGGGATGGAGGGTTTTGAAACACATAGGGGGATGGAGGGTTTTGAAACACATGGGGGGATGGAGGGTTTTGAAACACATGGGGGGATGGAGGGTTTTGAAACACATGGGGGGATGGAGGGTTTTGAAACACATGGGGGGATGGAGGGTTTTGAAACACATGGGGGGATGGAGGGTTTTGAAACACATGGGGGGATGGAGGGTTTTGAAACACATGGGGGGATGGAGGGTTTTGAAACACATGGGGGGATGGAGGGTTTTGAAACACATGGGGGGATGGAGGGTTTTGAAACACATGGGGGGATGGAGGGTTTTGAAACACATGGGGGGATGGAGGGTTTTGAAACACATGGGGGGATGGAGGGTTTTGAAACACATGGGGGGATGGAGGGTTTTGAAACACATATGGGGATGGAGGGTTTTGAAACACATAGGGGGATGGAGGGTTTTGAAACACATAGGGGGATGGAGGGTTTTGAAACACATAGGGGGATGGAGGGTTTTGAAACACATAGGGGGATGGAGGGTTTTGAAACACATAGGGGGATGGAGGATTTTGAAACATTAGTGTCAGTTAAGAGGCTTTGTAAAAGTCATCGGGTTCTTACATCACATTGCCATAGGGATCTCGTGTAAGATTGTCGGTTTTACATAATAAATGGTTTGCGCTTCTTTCGTATATACAGAATTTGCTATATGATATTTGATGTTGAAAATTTAGGTCTGTTAACGTGTCAAATACTGGTTTTTATTTATTTTTTTTTTTTTTAAGGAAAAAATATTACCGCCAGGGGCTATTTATTTTTGCTCTTTCTGACAGAAATGAGACTGACAACTGCAAAATAAGTCATGGATGATATAAGCAGGCTTTGACGACAGAAAGAAAAACAACATAATTAACAGAAAAAAAAAGAAATAAAGACATATAAATGCCACGTTTATCTTCAGGAATGTATAGTTATGGACAGAATCACCAATGTCGCACATACTTTATTTTAATAACGAACTTCCGTTCTTTGTAATGCTTCTAGCTCTAGTCGCATCTTGGACAATATGTGTACGTGTTTGCCAGTATGTAGTTGTGAGTGCCGGGACACATGTGTCAACACTTGTAGAAGACACTTGCATGAAGACAGCTGTGTTTGTCAGTGTGTAGTTGTGAGTGCCGGGACACATGTGTCAACACTTGTAGAAGACACTTGCATGAAGACAGCTGTGTTTAAGTTTAGTATGTAGTTGTGAGTGCCGGGACACATGTGTCAACACTTGTAGAAGACACTTGCATGAAGACAGCTGTGTTTGTCAGTGTGTAGTTGTGAGTGCCAGGACGAACACATGTGTCAACACTTGTAGAAGACACTTGCATGAAGACAGCTGTGTTTGCCAGTATGTAGTTGTGAGTGCCAGGAGGAACACATGTGTCAACACTTGTAGAAGACACTTGCATGAAGACAGCTGTGTTTGTCAGTATGTAGTTGTGAGTGCCGGGACACATGTGTCAACACTTGTAGAAGACACTTGCATGAAGACAGCTGTGTTTGTCAGTATGTAGTTGTGAGTGCCGGGACACATGTGTCAACACTTGTAGAAGACACTTGCATGAAGACAGCTGTGTTTGTCAGTATGTAGTTGTGAGTGCCGGGACACATGTGTCAACACTTGTAGAAGACACTTGCATGAAGACAGCTGTGTTTGTCAGTGTGTAGTTGTGAGTGCCGGGACACATGTGTCAACACTTGTAGAAGACACTTGCATGAAGACAGCTGTGTTTGCCAGTATGTAGTTGTGAGTGCCGGGACACATGTGTCAACACTTGTAGAAGACACTTGCATGAAGACAGCTGTGTTTGCCAGTATGTAGTTGTGAGTGCCAGGAGGAACACATGTGTCAACACTTGTAGAAGACACTTGCATGAAGACAGCTGTGTTTGCCAGTATGTAGTTGTGAGTGCCAGGAGGAACACATGTGTCAACACTTGTAGAAGACACTTGCATGAAGACAGCTGTGTTTGTCAGTATGTAGTTGTGAGTGCCGGGACACATGTGTCAACACTTGTAGAAGACACTTGCATGAAGACAGCTGTGTTTGTCAGTATGTAGTTGTGAGTGCCGGGACACATGTGTCAACACTTGTAGAAGACACTTGCATGAAGACAGCTGTGTTTGTCAGTGTGTAGTTGTGAGTGCCGGGACACATGTGTCAACACTTGTAGAAGACACTTGCATGAAGACAGCTGTGTTTGTCAGTGTGTAGTTGTGAGTGCCGGGACACATGTGTCAACACTTGTAGAAGACACTTGCATGAAGACAGCTGTGTTTGTCAGTGTGTAGTTGTGAGTGCCGGGACACATGTGTCAACACCTGTAGAAGACACTTGCCTGAAGACACCCGTGTTTAACAGTGTGTAGTTGTGAGTGCCGGAACGGACACGTGTCAACACTTGTAGAAGACACCGCGCAGGCCACTAGCTTCGTATGTTTGAAATGCATGTATCCAAATGACACTTTCATCTAGAACACTGTTGTTCAGTCTGCTGTTAAGTATTACTGAGCAGATTTTTAGTTATACCACCACATTTCAAGCCCACCCTCACACTATCATTATTGCATGTGCATGATTGTGGTTACTGTATCCAATCCAGATTAGAATTCTAGCAGTTTGTTTCGTTTATGTTTTGATATTTTCCAATGACTGTGATTCCCGTGCATCGTTTGTTTTTGTTATTATTATTATTGGTGGTGGTGTTGCTGTTGTTTACAATTTTCCTCAAATATAACAAAATACACCGTATTCTGTATTGGAAGAAACACATTCCAACCATCGTGGAATTACCAAAATACGTAATATTCTTTGCAACTTGCACCAAAGTTACTTTTTCAGCAAAAGTCTTTCTGTCTGAGAAGTTCAGAATGTGTGTAACATTGTGACGAATTTCTCAGTTGGTCTTTCAAACATTGACTGTTATGGTTTTCAACATTAATTTTAAATGTCTATTGGCCACTGGGGCAATGAATTCATGTCCATGTCTAAGGGTGGGGACAGGAAGGAGGGGCCCCAGTGTCCATCATGTCTAAGGGTGGGGACAGGAAGGAGGGGCCCCAGTGTCCATCATGTCTAAGGGTGGGGACAGGAAGGAGGGGCCCCAGTGTCCATCATGTCTAAGGGTGGGGACAGGAAGGAGGGGCCCCAGTGTCCATCATGTCTAAGGGTGGGGACAGGAAGGAGGGGCCCCAGTGTCCATCATGTCTAAGGGTGGGGACAGGAAGGAGGGGCCCCAGTGTCCATCATGTCTAAGGGTGGGGACAGGAAGGAGGGGCCCCAGTGTCCATCATGTCTAAGGGTGGGGACAGGAAGGAGGGGCCCCAGTGTCCATCATGTCTAAGGGTGGGGACAGGAAGGAGGGGCCCCAGTGTCCATCATGTCTAAGGGTGGGGACAGGAAGGAGGGGCCCCAGTGTCCATCATGTCTAAGGGTGGGGACAGGAAGGAGGGGCCCCAGTGTCCATCATGTCTAAGGGTGGGGACAGGAAGGAGGGGCCCCAGTGTCCATCATGTCTAAGGGTGGGGACAGGAAGGAGGGGCCCCAGTGTCCATCATGTCTAAGGGTGGGGACAGGAAGGAGGGGCCCCAGTGTCCATCATGTCTAAGGGTGGGGACAGGAAGGAGGGGCCCCAGTGTCCATCATGTCTAAGGGTGGGGACAGGAAGGAGGGGCCCCAGTGTCCATCATGTCTAAGGGTGGGGACAGGAAGGAGGGGCCCCAGTGTCCATCATGTCTAAGGGTGGGGACAGGAAGGAGGGGCCCCAGTGTCCATCATGTCTAAGGGTGGGGACAGGAAGGAGGGGCCCCAGTGTCCATCATGTCTAAGGGTGGGGACAGGAAGGAGGGGCCCCAGTGTCCATCATGTCTAAGGGTGGGGACAGGAAGGAGGGGCCCCAGTGTCCATCATGTCTAAGGGTGGGGACAGGAAGGAGGGGCCCCAGTGTCCATCATGTCTAAGGGTGGGGACAGGAAGGAGGGGCCCCAGTGTCCATCATGTCTAAGGGTGGGGACAGGAAGGAGGGGCCCCAGTGTCCATCATGTCTAAGGGTGGGGACAGGAAGGAGGGGCCCCAGTGTCCATCATGTCTAAGGGTGGGGACAGGAAGGAGGGGCCCCAGTGTCCATCATGTCTAAGGGTGGGGACAGGAAGGAGGGGCCCCAGTGTCCATCATGTCTAAGGGTGGGGACAGGAAGGAGGGGCCCCAGTGTCCATCATGTCTAAGGGTGGGGACAGGAAGGAGGGGCCCCAGTGTCCATCATGTCTAAGGGTGGGGACAGGAAGGAGGGGCCCCAGTGTCCATCATGTCTAAGGGTGGGGACAGGAAGGAGGGGCCCCAGTGTCCATCATGTCTAAGGGTGGGGACAGGAAGGAGGGGCCCCAGTGTCCATCATGTCTAAGGGTGGGGACAGGAAGGAGGGGCCCCAGTGTCCATCATGTCTAAGGGTGGGGACAGGAAGGAGGGGCCCCAGTGTCCATCATGTCTAAGGGTGGGGACAGGAAGGAGGGGCCCCAGTGTCCATCATGTCTAAGGGTGGGGACAGGAAGGAGGGGCCCCAGTGTCCATCATGTCTAAGGGTGGGGACAGGAAGGAGGGGCCCCAGGTGTCCATCATGTCTAAGGGTGGGGACAGGAAGGAGGGGCCCCAGGTGTCCATCCTGTCTAAGGGTGGGGACAGGAAGGAGGGGCCCCCGGTGTCCATCCTGTCTAAGGGTGGGGACAGGAAGGAGGGGCCCCCGGTGTCCATCCTGTCTAAGGGTGGGGACAGGAAGGAGGGGCCCCCGGTGTCCATCCTGTCTAAGGGTGGGGACAGGAAGGAGGGGCCCCCGGTGTCCATCCTGTCTAAGGGTGGGGACAGGAAGGAGGGGCCCCCGGTGTCCATCCTGTCTAAGGGTGGGGACAGGAAGGAGGGGCCCCCGGTGTCCATCCTGTCTAAGGGTGGGGACAGGAAGGAGGGGCCCCCGGTGTCCATCCTGTCTAAGGGTGGGGACAGGAAGGAGGGGCCCCCGGTGTCCATCCTGTCTAAGGGTGGGGACAGGAAGGAGGGGCCCCCGGTGTCCATCCTGTCTAAGGGTGGGGACAGGAAGGAGGGGCCCCCGGTGTCCATCCTGTCTAAGGGTGGGGACAGGAAGGAGGGGCCCCCGGTGTCCATCCTGTCTAAGGGTGGGGACAGGAAGGAGGGGCCCCCGGTGTCCATCCTGTCTAAGGGTGGGGACAGGAAGGAGGGGCCCCCGGTGTCCATCCTGTCTAAGGGTGGGGACAGGAAGGAGGGGCCCCCGGTGTCCATCCTGTCTAAGGGTGGGGACAGGAAGGAGGGGCCCCCAGTGTCCATCATGTCTAAGGGTGGGGACAGGAAGGAGGGGCCCCCAGTGTCCATCATGTCTAAGGGTGGGGACAGGAAGGAGGGGCCCCCAGTGTCCATCATGTCTAAGGGTGGGGACAGGAAGGAGGGGGCCCCAGTGTCCATCATGTCTAAGGGTGGGGACAGGAAGGAGGGGCCCCAGTGTCCATGGGTGGTGGTGTGGGTTGTTGGGTGGTTTGGGGGTGGTGGGGTGGTTGTTGGGTGGTTTGGGGGTGGTGGGGTGGTTGTTGGGTGGTTTGGGGGTGGTGGGGTGGTTGTTGGGTGGTTTGGGGGTGGTGGGGTGGTTGTTGGGTGGTTTGGGGGTGGGTGGTGGGGTGGTTGTTGGGTGGTTTGGGGGTGGGTGGTGGGGTGGTTGTTGGGTGGTTTGGGGGTGGGTGGTGGGGTGGTTGTTGGGTGGTTTGGGGGTGGGTGGTGGGGTGGTTGTTGGGTGGTTTGGGGTTGGGGGTGGTGGGGTGGTGGGGTGGTTTGGGGTTGGGTGGTGGGGTGGTTGTTGGGTGGTGGGGTGGTTGTTGGGTGGTGGGGTGGTTTGGGGTTGGGTGGTTGTTGGGTGGTGGGGTGGTTTGGGGTTGGGTGGTGGTGGGGTGGTTTGGGGTTGGGTGGTGGTGGGGTGGTTTGGGGTTGGGTGGTGGGGTGGTTGTTGGGTGGTGGGGTGGTTGTTGGGTGGTGGGGTGGGTGGTGGGGTGGTGGGGTGGTTGTTGGGTGGTGGTGGGGTGGTTTGGGGTGGTTGTTGGGTGGTTCGTGTGTGTGTGTGTTGGGTGTGTGTGTGTGTTGTGGGGGGGGGGATTGTGTGTCTGTGTTGGGGGGGGGGTGTTGTTGGGGGGGGGGGGTGTGTGTTGGGGGTTGTGTGTGTGTGTTGTTGGGGGGGTTGTGTGTGTGTAGTTGGGGGGGCGGGGGGGGTGTGTGTGTGTTGGGGGGGGTTGTGTGTGTTGGGGGGGTTGTGTGTGTGTTGTTGGGGGGGGGGTTGTGTGTGTTGTGGGGGGGGGGGGGGTTGTGTGTGTGTTGTGGGGGGGGGGTTGTGGGGGGGGGGGTGGTGTGTGTGTGTTGTGGGGGGGGGGTTGTGGGGGGGGGGTTGTGGGGGGGGTTGTGTGTGTGTGTTGTGGGGGGGGGGGGTTGTGGGGAGGGGGTTGTGTGTGTGTTGTGGGGGGGGGGGGGGTTGTGGGGGGGGGTTGTGGGGGGGGGGTTGTGTGTGTGTTGTGGGGGGGGTTGTGTGTGCGTGTTGTGGGGGGGGGGTTGTGTGGGGGGTTTGTGTGCGTGTTGTGGGGGGGGGGGGTTGTGTGTGTGTGTTGGGGGGGTTGTGTGTGTGTTGGGGGGGGGGGGGTTGTGTGTGTGTGTTGGGGGGGTTGTGTGTGTGTGTTGGGGGGGGGGGGGTTGTGTGTGTGTGTTGGGGGGTTGTGTGTGTGTGTGTTGGGGGGGGTTGTGTGTGTGTGTTGGGGGGGGTTGTGTGTGTGTGTTGGGGGGGGTTGTGTGTGGTGGTGGGGGTGGTTGTGTGTGTTGGGCGGCGGGTGGGGTGGGGGGGGTTGTGTGTGTGTGTTGGGGGGAGGGGGGGGTTGTGTGTGTGTGTTTGGGGGGGGGGGGGTTGTGTGTGTTGGGCGGGTTGTGTGTGTTTGGGGGGGGGGGGGGTTGTGTGTGTGTGTTGGGCGGCGGGTGGGGGGGGGTTGTGTGTGTTGGGCGGGTTCTGTGTGTGTGTTGGGCGGGTGGGGGGATGGGGGGGTTGTGTGTGTGTGTTGGGCGGGTGGGGGGATGGGGGGGTTGTGTGTGTGTGTTGGGCGGGTGGGGGGGCGGGTTGTGTGTTGGGCGGGTGGGGGGTTGTATGGGGGGGGGTGATGGGGTTGTGTGTGTGGGTGGGTGGTGGTTGCGGCTGCTGCTACTGCTACTACTGCTACAACTACTGCTATCCTCACTACTACGGCTGCTTCAGCTGCTTCTATCACTACGGCTACTACTACTATTTCTGCTACTGGTGATTCTACTTTTCCTTCTGTTTTCCAAGCTTTCCCCTTTCTCCTCCTGTCGCACACTTTCTTCTTTTCTTTAGTTTTCTCCTCCTTTCTAACCCCCGTTTTTGGTTGTTTGTTTCCTTGCAAGAGAAAATGCATTTTGCCTCCCAGTCTTCAGATTTTTACTGTTTTTGTTGGGATTGTTTGTTTGCTTCTTTTTCTTCCCTTCCTTCCCTTCCTTCTTTCTCATTTCCTACAGAAGTCTACGTATTGATGTGTGTATTCTGTGGAAGTTTTTTTTTTTTATATTTCTCATATGGACCGAGCTTGAAGCTCGTACGAATTCTCTCTCGCGATAGATACACACACACACACACATATATATACACACTTTAGTATATTGGTTTGCTTTATTTTGGTTTGGGTTGGGGTGTGTGTGTGTGTGTGTGTGTGTTTTTCAAATCATTTTAAGGGGTGCATTCTTTGAAAGAAAGCCCTTCATATCTGTTGGCCAGCAGGCAAGAGGAGCAGGGTGTAGGAAGCAGAACATCGGTGATCAGGCAGGAGAGAAGAAAGAACAAAACACGGAAGTAGTACAGGGGAGGGAGGGAGGGAGAGAAAGAAACGGAGATAGATAGCCAGACAGACAATCAAAGTCAGACAATTTGACATACAGACGGGCCGACAAAAATAATGGAATGTGACGATTATGAATATCAAGAGGGTCGGTTTCGTGACAAAAAAAATGATTGTGAGGAACAACAATCGATCAGATGAACAAGCAGAGCGAAGGGTAAAATAGACAAAGAGGAGAAGGAGGAGGGAGAGAGAGACAGAAACAGACAGACATATAGACAGAGACCGGTAGAGACAAATGTAGAGAGAAAGAGGAAAAGGGAAAGAGGTGGAGAGAGAGGCTGGCAGATAGACACAGACATATTTACCAGACAGAGGGACAAACGTACAGATAGACAGAAATATACAAGTCTTCGTTATTCTTTGGGTCTCAGGGAAACAAACAACAGTTCATCTCCCCGCAAAGGGCGGGATCACAGTAAGCTCCAGACAAGACACACTGCAACAGTTAGAAAAAAGAGGTGTGGTCCACCAGGAATATCTTCCATCATGGAGTCAGCACTCGGCTTGACATCGTACATTTACAGATACATTTCTTATTTTATCCATCGTGTTGAATCGAATTCGTCCTTATGAATAAGCGACAACTTCCATGGCCACACCCACCTCGTATGCACGTGCATTCAGACAAACACATGAACTTGCACGCACACAAATACACACTGATCACCCCACCCACCCCAACCTCCTCCATTCACACGCATATCTATCTATCTATATCTATCCCCGTACCCCCCCCTACTCCCTCCCCCACACACACTCCACGCACATAGCTATGTGTGTGAGCGCGTGTTCGTGTGTCTGTGTGGTGAAAAGAAAGACAGAAACAAGGAGAGACCAAGATAAATGCATATTAGCACGTGCTTCAAGCTGTGTCAATACGAGATAAAAATGTTCAGCAGAATAAACACTTCAATACACGCACACATATAGGCCTCAGAGAGAGAGAAGACAGAGAAAAACAAAGAACACTGCATGCGAATGAGAGGAAGCATAGATAAAATACACCAACACATATAGATCTCATAAGGAGAGAGAGAGAGGAGGAGGGGGTGGAGGAGGGGAGAAAGAGACAGAGAAAGAGAACACTGCATGCGAATGAGAGGAAGCAGAGATGAAACACTACACCAACACATAGATCTCATAAGGAGAGAGAGGGAGGGGAGAGGGAGAAGGAGGGGGGAGAGAGAGAGGGAACACTGCGTATGGGAAGAAAAAAAAAGATAAAAATTTAGAAGGGAAAAAAAAAAGAAAACGAGGTAAACAAACGCATAGCCCCCAAACCAGCAAGTAAACAAACATGCAATATAACGTCCCCTGCTGATAACATTTGAATATTGAAAAAAAAAAACCCAAAACCAATCAAAAGAAAGAAATGCACACGCCATGAAATAAATCACTGGCAGATGTGAAGTATCCTGGGAGTTGATCACTGAAAACTGAAAGGGAGAGAGACAGACAGACAGGAGAGAGAGGGAAAGAGAAACAGAGTGAAAATGAGAAAAGAGACAGACACAGGAAGAGGTATTTCGCCCTGATGTTCTCAGTAAATGAGGCGTACGAGAAACCCTCAAGACTTTGTAGTGATCCAACGATATCAACAACATAACGATGATGGTGATGACGATGATGATGATGCAGAAAACAAAGAAAAAGAAAGAATACCACGAAACTAACGGTGATGACGTTGACAATGACGACGATGATGATGGTGCTAATGATGCAGAAAAAAGAAAGCAAAAAAAAAGGATAGTGCGAAAATGACGGTGACAATGACAATGAAGACGACGACGATGAAGAAGAAGATCATCATCAGCAGCATTATCATCATCATCTTCTCTCACACACACACACACACTGGCACTAACACACACTCTAACACATAAAATTTACAATTTTGGGGGAGTGTCCAATATCATATCACTGAAGATGGAAAGACAGCGAGGACATGGAGGAAGAAGAATGATGATCAGGAGAAACAGCGAGGAAATGGAGGATGAAGACATGACCAGGAGTAAGAGGGGGGGGGGGGGGGGGGTGGCGGGGTGCAGGAAGAAGAATGACCAGGAGGAAGAGGGGGGGGTGGGTGAGTGGAGGTGGAGGAAGAATGATGACCAGGAGGAAGAGGGGGTGGGGGTGGGAGCGTGGAGGAAGAAGAATGATGACCAGGAGAAACAGCGAGGACGTGGAGGAAGAAGACTGATGACCAGGAAGAATGATGACCAGGAGAAACAGCGAGGACATGGAGGAAGAAGAATGATGACCAGGAGAAACAGCGAGGACATGGAGGAAGAAGAATGATGACCAGGAGAAACAGCGAGGACATGGAGGAAGAAGAATGATGACCAGGAGAAACAGCGAGGACGTGGAGGAAGAAGAATGATGACCAGGAGAAACAGCGAGGACGTGGAGGAAGAATGATGACCAGGAGGAACAGCGAGGACATGGAGGAAGAAGAATGATGACCAGGAGGAAGAGGAGGGTGGGGGTGGAGGATATAGAATGATGTCCAGGAGGAAGAGAGGGGTGGGGGGGGGGAAGGAAGAATGACGACCAGGAGGAAGAGGAGGGTGGGGGGCGTGGAGGAAGAATGATGTCCAGGAGGAAGAGGGGGGTGGGGGTGGAGGAAGAAGAATGATGACCAGGAGGAAGAGGGGGTGGGGGTGGAGGAAGAAGAATGATGTCCAGGAGGAAGAGGGGGGTGGGGGTGGAGGAAGAAGAATGATGTCCAGGAGGAAGAGGGGGGTGGGGGTGGAGGAAGAAGAATGATGACCAGGAGGAAGAGGGGGTGGGGGTGGAGGAGGAAGAATGATGTCCAGGAGGAAGAGGGGGGTGGGGTTGGAGGATATAGAATGATGACCAGGAGGAAGAAAGGGGTGGGGGGGGGGAAGGAAGAATGATGTCCAGGAGGAAGAGAGGGGTGGGGGGGGAAGGAAGAAGAATGATGACCAGGAGGAAGAGGGGGGTGGGGGGGGAAGGAAGAAGAATGATGTCCAGGAGGAAGAGAGGGGTGGGGGGGGGAAGGAAGAAGAATGATGACCAGGAGGAAGAGGAGGGTGGGTGGGAGGAAGAATGATGACCAGGAGGAAGAGGGGGGTGGGGGGGGAGGAAGAATGATGACCAGGAGGAAGAGGAGGGTGGGGGGGGGAGGAAGAATGATGACCAGGAGGAAGAGGGGGGTGGGGGGGGAGAGGAAGAATGATGACCAGGAGGAAGAGAGGGGTGGGTGGGGGGGAGGAAGAATGATGACCAGGAGGAAGAGGGGGTTTGGGGGGAGGAAGAATGATGACTAGGAGGAAGAGAGGGGGGGGAGGAAGAGTGATGACCAGGAGGAAGAGGGGGGTGGGGGGGGAGGAAGAATGATGACTAGGAGGAAGAGGGGGGTAGGGGGAGAAAAAGAATGATGACCAGGAGGAAGAGGGGGGGGGGAGGAAGAGTGATGACCAGGAGGAAGAGGGGGGGTGGGGCGGTGGAGGAAGAAGAGTGATGACCAGGAGGAAGAGGGGGGGTGGGGGTGGAGGAAGATGAATGATGTCCAGGAGGAAGAGGGGGGGTTAAAATTAAATTAAAAATATTGCTTAGAGCCCAGCCGACCATGAAGGCCATATCAGAAGAGGGGGGGTGGGGGTGGAGGAAGAAGAATGATGACCAGGAGGAAGAGGGGGGTGGGGGGGTGGAGGAAGAAAAAGGTCACGAGAAGGAGGAAGTAATAGCGGAAATGACGTCGATGACAATGATAACAAGGTAAGCAAAAAAATAAAACTAAATTCGTGTACATGCCCGTAAAGTGCTTCCAGTCCGTGTTGGGAACAATGCTGACCTGTCTCCTTGATGGAGCGATGTCGCCAGTTAATTTCTGCTGCCTGCCCGACACATGTGAATGGAGTTAACGAACATTCAGATTCACGGGGTGTGTTCCCTCCTTCAATATCCTGCACCCCTGGTCCTGTTCTACCTCCGTTACTGGCTTGGGTGGGCATCATACCCCCAGTGAGTGACTCACACACACACACACACACACACACACACACACACGGACACATACTAAAGCTGACATATATACACGCGCGCACGCGAACACACACACACACACACACACACACTCAATCTCACATACACATTCGCGCGCGCGAACACACGCATACACACACACACACACACACACACACGAATCTGCATGCGCACACACACACACACACACACACACACACACACACACACACACGAATCTGCATGCATGCACACACACACACACACACACACACTTCCGCCATCGCTCGGGAAAACTAACTGACTCACTAACTACATGAATAAATAAATAAACAGATAAATAAATAAATAAATAACTTAGTACATAAGAGGTTGCCCATGAACCCCCGCACCTTCCCAGACTAACACCCCGACAACACAAAACACAGATAATTCAGCTCAGTTCTTTGTTGCACTTGGAAAACGCTGGTCGAGACAAATTTAAACAATTAACTTTCGCAACACTCTTTGGTCACACCATAGTAGCATGACCACGACACCGTGGGGGTGGCAGTCAGGGGGAACCCACAGGAATAAATCACAGGGAAAAAATCTGTAACAAGACTCCCATGTCTCTGTAGACTAGGTCAGGTCAGGTCATTGTATCTGCTACTGGTAACCTGTAATCCAGTACAACCTGTTCAGGGTCGGGTTGCCGGCGACTAAACCGGCACTCCCACCGCTCCCTTCCGGGACTGGTGAGGCGGGTGGCTAGACACCCTTATGGAGATCCATAAAAGGGCGTCGGCTCAGGAGAGCCACCGACGGCCATCTAGCTCCACCGTGCTGTGTGCATGCCACACGCAGTTGGCCTCCGGGGTGTGTCTACCCATGCATGCGATGTCTGGATCCGGCAGAATCTGCGGAAGAAACTTATCGGTTCAACGGAGAGGAAGGCGGTTACAGCAACGCACTGTGGAGTGCAGAGAGCAAGATGACACCGAAAGGGTATCTTGGTCATCCACTGCATCCGTGCTCAGCCTCCAGTCGTCTCGACTTAGTCTTGCCACTGGAAATTGGTGGACCCGGACGAGAGAGTGAGGTCGACGTTGCGCAACTCCTCTTCACTTTAAACAAACTCATCGCGCAAGTCATCAGTCACCCTTAATGACCTTTCATCCATCATTTCATCACCCCCAAGTCCTGTGGCGACAGGCGAGCGACGAAACGACAGGTGTGGGTACACTGGCAGTCGCAGCCGCAGACCTGCACGCAGGCGGCTCAGGCCATAGGGTCGTTCTTCGTCGACAGGAGCAGCGATGGAGCTCGGCAGCCGTCTGAGCGTCTGAGCAGCCCTCTTTAGGAATGCACTGCTCTCCTCCATGGCATGAGGAAGGGGCTAGAAAAGGTGCCCTAAAAATTGCCTGCTCCTTATCACCCTGGCCAGCATACCGCGGCTGGCGGGGACCCTACATCAACGGTCGAAACAAAAAGAAAAGAAAAAACAAGGATCGTTCCTCTCACCATTGGTGCTTGGAACATAAGGACTCTCCTGGACAGAGATAACGCGGACAGACCCCAAAGGAGAACGGTACTAGTTGCATCCGAACTCGCCAGATACAACATTGACATCGCAGCCTTGAGTGAGACTCGGCTTGCAGGTGAAGGCGAGCTCTGTGAACGGAGATCTGGTTACACCTTCTGGAGTGGACGAGGAAGCGAAGAGCGACGTGAGGCTGGCGTTGGTTTTGCAGTAAAAACAGCACTTGTCAGCAAGCTAGCTGGAATCCCAAAGGGAGTCAACGATAGGCTTATGACCATGAAACTCCCACTGGCATCTGGCCAGAAGCACCTCACCATTGTCAGTGCCTACGCCCCAACCATGACCAACCCGGATGAACTGAAGGCAAAGTTCTACGAGGACCTTCACTCTGTCATTGCTGCTATCCCTAAAGCAGACAAGCTCATCATTCTTGGGGACTTCAATGCTAGAGTTGGCTCTGACTACATCTCCTGGGATGGAGTGATTGGAAAGCAGGGTGTGGGCCACTGCAACCCAAATGGATTGCTTTTGCTTCAGACCTGTGCAGAGCACGAACTGCTGATAACTAAGTTTTCTGCCTCCCTACCCGTAACAGGACGTCATGGATGCACCCTCGCTCAAAGCATTGGCATCTCATCGATTATGTCATCGTCAGGAAAAGGGATAGGCAAGATGTACGTGTAACAAAGACCATGTGCGGCGCCGAGTGTTGGACAGGCCATCGCCTTGTCTCGAAGCTGAATATTCGAATCCAGCCCAAGAGACGCCTCCAAGGCCAGAAGGCTCCAAAACGGCTCAACATCGCTAAGCTGAAAAACGTCACCATCAAACAATCCTTTGTGGAGCTGCTGGAAGATCGTCTGGAATCCGCCTCTCTGGACAACCAGAATGTGGAGTCTGACTGGAGGACCCTGCGTGAGCTGATCTATAATACAGATTCAGAGACCCTGGGACCCATGACCAGAAAGCACAAAGACTGGTTTGATGAAAACTGATGAAATCAAGCAGCTTCTGGATGAGAAACGCTGTCTGCATCAAGCCTACCTGAGCAACCCAAAGTCCACATCAAAAAAGGATGCGTATGATGCCATCCGCAGGACCGTTCAGCAAAAGTTACGCCAGATGCAGGATAAGTGGCTGAGTGACAAAGCTGATGAGATCCAGGGATATGCTGACAGGCACGATATGAAGAGGTTCTATGATGCCTTAAAAGAAGTCTACGGCCCCACATCCTCAGGATCATCCCCCCTCCTCAGTGCAGATGGGAATACCTTGATCACCGAGAAGGAGAAAATTCTCGAACGCTGGGCTGAGCACTTCAGTGTCTTAAATCGCCCTTCCTCCATAAATGATGAAGCCATAGACCGTCTCCCACAAGTCCCCATCAACGAAGCACTGGACGATCCGCCAACACTTGAGACCCAGAAAGCAATCCGCCTGCTATCCAGTGGCAAAGCACCTGGCTCAGACTCCATACCAGCAGAGGTCTACAAGGATGGAGGCACTGTGCTGACTGAGAAGCTCCATCAGCTGTACTTACTCATGTGGAAAGAAGAGACGATCCCCCAGGATTTCAAAGATGCATCTATCATTCACTTGTACAAGCGAAAGGGGAACCGGCAAGCCTGTGATAACCATCGGGGCATTTCCTTGCTCTCCATCGCAGGCAAGATACTTGCCAGGATCCTACTAAACCGCCTCACAGCACACCTTGAGCAAGGTCATTTGCCTGAGAGCCAATGTGGATTCCGGAAAGAGCGCGGAACCACCGACATGGTGTTTGCTGCAAGGCAGCTGCAAGAGAAATGTCAGGAGCAAAATGCTGATCTGTTCTCCACCTATGTCGACCTCACTAAGGCCTTCGACACTGAGTAGAGAGGGACTGTGGAAGATCATGGCCAAGTACGGATGCCCTCGGAAATTTATTCCCTTGGTCAGCCAATTCCATGAAGGCATGCAGGCTCGACTCCAGGACAATGGCGAAACATCTGCTCCTTTTGCTGTCACAAATGGTGTCAAGCAAGGCTGCGTCCTGGCTCCAACGCTGTTCAGCCTCATGTTCTTTGCAATGCTTACTGATGCCTTCAGAGATGGCGATGTTGGAATCGGCCTAAAGTACCGAACAGATGGCAAGTTGTTTAACCCCAGAAGGCTTCAAGCAAAAACGAAGGTCATGACAGACATCAGAGACTTTTTGTTTGCTGATGATTGTACCCTCAACGCTGGATCTGAAGCTGACATGCAACTCAGCGTCGACAAGTTTGCCACTGCCAGCAGGAACTTCGGCCTTACCATCAGCACGAGGAAAACTGAAGTTCTCCATCAGCCAGCCCCAGGGAAACCCTACGTTGAGCCCAACATCACAGTCAACGGTCAGAGACTCAGTACGGTGGAGCGGTTCACATACCTTGGCAGCACACTGTCACGAAATGCGACCATCGACGATGAAGTGAACGTCAGGATTGCAAGAGCAAGCGCAACTTTTGGTAGACTCAATGCAAATGTCTGGAACAGAAGAGGCAGTAGTCTTGAGACCAAGCTAAAGGTCTACAGAGCAGTAGTTCTCCCCACACTACTGTACGCGTGCGAAACTTGGACAGTGTACCAACGACATGCCAAGAAGCTGAACCACTTCCACACAACATGCCTCAGGAAGCTACTGAACATCAAGTGGCAAGACAGGACCCCAGACACAGGTGCTCGCAAAAGTCACCCTTCCCAGCATCTTCACCATCCTGATGCAGTCCCAGCTTCGCTGGGCTGGACACGTGGCGCACTTGCCAGACCATCGGCTGCCCAAAAGGCTCTTATATGGCGAGCTGCAACAAGGGAAGAGATCACACGGAGGTCAGAAGAAGCGCTTCAGAGATACTCTGAAAGTCTCTCTGAAAGCGTTTGATATCAACCCTGACTCCGGGGAGGAATCTGCAGTGGACCGTGACAAATGGCGCGCTGCTGTGCACAAAGGCGCCAAGTTGTGCGAGGCCAACAGAACTGCTGCAGCTGTTCAGAAGAGGCAGGCCAGAAAGTCACGGGCAAACAAGCTCCCTGACAATGATATGCCTGTCTTTGTCTGCCCCAACTGCCAGCGAACATTTCGTGCGCAGATTGGACTATTCAGCCATCTGCGCATTCACAGATAGATTCATGAGCATCCTCCCCCCCACCCCACCACCACCCTCCCCCCCATCCCCCAGCTGGATGACAACGATGGTCATCATCGATCTCGATGGACACACCACCAGACTATGCTCTAACACGTTATGAAAGAGTACCCCTCCCCCTCCCTTTCCTTAAGCATGTGCATGATTCAAAACAGATCGCAGAAATCCTTACACATGTAAGTCCAGAGTTTGACAGTAGCAAAGTGGCTACGAATGGCATCCGACTCGGCAGAAAAAGGGAACAAACTCAAAGTGATCCCAACCCCAGACCCAGACCCATCAAGGTCATTCTGACTGACACCGCGTGCAAAACACACATCCTGAGAAATGCCAGGAAACAGAGCATGACTCCTACAAGTCTGTTGGCATTGCTGCTGACGAGACTCAGAAAGAAAGACAAGCAGATAAAGTCAAGAGAGATGAGTTCAAACAGCGGAAAGACAATGGAGAGGATGTGGTCTGGCATAAAGGTGATGTGATGTCTCGTGCTGAAAGAGATGCTATAATCAAGAGCGGAAGGGACGGGAACTTAGCGGGGAGGGATGAAGCGGGAGGAGCAGAGGTAAGTAGCCCTGCCCAAATTTGACTTCCCAGTGCCGAGGGAACAAACAATGTAAATACGTGTTTTGTACATAGACCAGCAAACAATTCTTTTTCTCATAAGTTTTCTTCTCTGAAATATTATGCAAACGCTGACATGCTGACAAACAAAATGAACGGGGACTATTGTGTAACATACACAACTTTGATATTATTGCTCGTCTAATATCACATAGTGAAAAGACGTTAAACTAAAGAACGAACGATATTATTGCTTTAACTGAAGTATTACCAAAAAAATCTAAGGTTAAAATTGAAAATTTTGTACTTCCTGGTTATACAGGTTTTACAAACAAGAGAAGGGGTGTCAGTCTGTTCGTGCGGGAAGGATGGGAGGTGTCCAGGATTATAGAAATTGAAAGGATCTTTTCTCCTCCGATTTTTGTAAAATATTACCTGGTAGTAACGAGCACATCATTTTTGGAGTAGTGTACAGATCCTCCAACTCGGATTATGAGGATCATGCTAGTGTAATTAAACTAAAACTATGTATTTAACAGTTTTAAAAACAAGGTTACTGTCTCTGGAGATTTTATTTATCCAGAAATTGACTGGCAAAATGTGATAAGTTGTAAAAATGAGGACCACCCAGCTACGAAATTTTTGGATTGTGTTCAACAAAATTACATTGTACAAATGGCTTCCGAGCCCACTCATTATAGAGGTTTACAAAAACCTAATGTGCTAGATCTGTTGTTTACTAACTCTTATGAAAACGTCTACACTTTGGATTACTGGCCCCCTCTAGGGAAGAGCCACCATTCTGCCCTCTACTTTGATGTTCAGATCAAGTGGGAACATCCATCTGGTCACTCTGTGAAATAACTAGATAAAGGAGATTACGAAGGCATGAAGCATTACGCAGGTGAGATTAACTGGGACGACCTTTTGACAAATGAGACATCTGTGGATGAAACCTGGGAACTTATTCATGATGTAATAATAAAGTCAATGAACAAATTTATTCCAGAAAAAAATCAAACAAGGACCCTCCAATAAACAAAGACGTG
>NC_134879.1:645347-655347 GCF_041734735.1 Babylonia areolata
TCAGCGTTCGGTGGTAATGGAAACAAGAACACACCCAGCATGCACCCCAAGAAAACGGATTATGGCTGCCTACAGGGCGGAGTAAATAAACAAAACGGTCACACACGGAAAATGTTGCATGTGTGTGTGTGTGTGTGTGTGTGTGTGTGTGTGTGTGTGTGTGTGTGTGTGTGTGCGTCCGTGCGTGTGTGTGTGTGTGTGTGTGTGCGCCTGAAATCTTATTGAATGACACAGGAAACGAATGATGAGCGCCCAGTGGCAGCCGTCAGTCGGCTCTACCCAGGTAGGCAGACTGTTGTGCAAAAGACCCCGTGTTTGTAAAGCGCTCAGAGCTTGGCCTCCGACCGAGGATATGCGCGAAATAAGTATCCATATCAATCAATCAATCAGTGTCAGCCACTGTTGTGCATCTGGTCTTCTTCAGCTGGGGACTGTGTTTCTGTTGTTCAGCAAACCCACCGCCATTGTTTAAAGTACACAGACAATGTCTGGACGGCCTTTCAAACTCTTCCCACACTGATCTCAGTGTGTTCAGGTTCAGCAGCAAAGGGGTTATTTAAAAAAAAAAAAAAAAAAAATCAAGATCCAGCGGTGAAGGCAGGTTATAGTTTCAACGTTCTGAACAACAACAAAAAAATAATAAAAATAATGTGAAAGCAATTCATCCCAGCTATTCATTCAGACCACATTGAGCCCCAGCAAAGCTCATCGGCCTTAGGTATTGTTGGTTTTGTTTTTTCCTTTCTTTGTTTTTTTATATATATTTTTTAAACTCCCGAATGATTCAAAGACAATGTCAGCACGATCAAGGGAGTGGGTACAAAGAAAAGAAACGGGAAAAAACAAAAACAAACAAAAAAAACAACAACCCCAAAACAAGAGAGGCAAGGCCTTCAAGACTCACTTGTTATAAATTAAGTCCCCTAGCATTAATTACAGAGTAATTTCCCTTTTTTTTTTACTATATGCACCAAAACGTTTGCAAAATAAATACAAAATTCCATGCTTAGCAAAAGAAGTTCCTGTTTGAACAAAAAATGATAATAATAACTCATCTTGTTGTTGTGTCAGAATAGGAGGTCAAAGTGTCAAGTTTAGAGAATACAAAAAATATAAATATAACAGTAAATGCAGTTTGCATATAATTAGGCTTCTTTTTTATTTTTTTATTTTTTTTGGTGCCCATCCCAGAGGTGCAATATTGTTTTAAACAAGATGACTGGAAAGAACTGAATTTTTCCATTTTTATGCCAAATTTGGTGTCAACTGACAAAGTATTTGCAGAGAAAATGTCAATGTTAAAGTTTACCACGGACACACACACACACACACACACACACACACACACACACACAACCGAACACCGGGTTAAAACATAGACTCACTTTGTTTACACAAGTAAGTAAAAAAAACAACAAACAACAACAGACCGCTAACGTTTAAGAAATGATCAGAGTAGGGTCTAAAGACGGCAGCAGCAGTGTTCGCAGACTGGATCGATACGCGAAGTGCCCGCCATCCACTCACAGGAAGAACAGTGGTGGGAGCAAAGACAGACCCCGAGACAGACCACAGAACGTCAGCACGATCAGGCCTGAGAAGACTACGTCAACGGTCACATGATGGTCACACACAACGCTGCTAATAAGCAGCACAGTTGTTTATTATTGTTGTTGTTGTTGTTGTTGATGTTCTTGTTCTTGTTGTTGTTATCATTATCATTGATTTTTTTAACATAAAAAAAGACCAAGGAACGTGAACGTAAATACATACATGGGAAGAGGAGGGGGAACAATGTGGACCAAATACGCGAAAAGAAAAGGAAAAGAAAAGATTGCCACATACAATTATAGCATTCTTATGGGGAAAAAAATGCATAAGTCTATAGTAGTAGTAGTAGTAGTAGTAGTATCTCCCAGCAGCAGCAGCAGTAGTAGTACAGTGCTATTACTATTTCTGTCTTCTTTTTATGTTTTTTCAAATAGACTTCGTCGATTTCCTCAATGCTGGAAAGCCGGAGCTGTGGGTTTATAAAACATGGAAGTGAAATGATGAGGTGAATACTGTGCAGACAGAAAATATGGACAGACAGAAATCAATCTGTAATTCAAATGTTCCAGCGGTTGTGGTGGTGGTGGTGGTGGTGGTGGTAGCAGTAGTAGTATCAGCAGCAGCAACAGCAGCAGTGGAAGAGGGGGGCGGAGACGGATGAGAAAATGAAGACAAGAAAATGATCTCGTGCATTCTCTGTTTCTGTGTCTTTCTCTCTCTCTCTCTGTTTCTGTAACTGTCTCTGTCTCTTTCTGTCTGTCTGTTCATGTCTTTCTGTCTGTCTGCCTCTCTCTCTCTCTCTCTCTCTCCTCCTCCTCCTCCGCTCTCTCTAACCAACACAAAATAGAGAGATAAACATTCTGAATAGATTTAGGCTTCAGCCTGGGCATAAAACTAACCCTGACCGAACTTAAGATTTAAACAGGTACGCACCGCAGGTACCATCCTTTTATTCTTCTTGAACCCTTATTTAACGATGCAATGCACTGACAAAGTCCATTTTACAACTCTGTTTTTGTGTTGTTGTTGTTGTTTTGTGGGTTATTTTTTTCAATTCTCGGTTACTGCTATGTTGGCGGGTTCATGGATCTGTGGCCGTGTTGGTGATGAAGAAAATTAGTTCTCAGAAACTAGACTGTCTCAAAGGAATAAAAGAAGGTTTGAATGAAGCATCGACGGGCGCAATAGCCGAATGGTTAAAGCGTTGGACTTTCAGTCTGAAGGTCCCGGGTTCGAATCACGGTGACGGCGGCCTGGTGGGTAAAGGGTGGAGATTTTTACGATCTGCCAGGTCAACATATGTGCAGACCTGCCAGTGCCTGAACCCCCTTCGTGTGTATACGCAAGCAGACGATCAAGTACGCACGTTAAAGATCCTGTAATCCATGTCAGCGTTCGGTGGGTTATGGAAACAAGAACATACCCAGCATGCACACCCCCGAAAGCGGAGTATGACTGCCTACAAGGCGGGGTAAAAACGGTCATGCACGTAAAAGCCCACTCGTGTACATGCGAGTGAACGTGGGAGTTGCAGCCCACGAACGCAGAAGAAGAAGAAGAATGAAGCATGCACGATTTCAGATCAGTTTGAAAATAGTTAACAGCAGCAGCAGCCATTACAACAACAAAGGCAACAATTTGTGGACAGATGTTATTGAATACGTTGTACTGCTGCTGCTGATGATAATGGAAATGTTCCTTCGGGTTACTTTGGATGGGTTTCTCATGATAATGTGCACTGTCTGTCGAGTCATTTGTCTGGCCGGCCATAAAGTGCTTCGCCAAGCATTCCATGTTTGTATATCCTATCTGGTCTTTGTGTATGTATCTCTCCGCCTTCTCTCTCCATCCCTCTCTCGCTTTGTCTGTCTCTCTCTCTATCAAACACACACACACACACACACACACACACGCACACACACACACACACACACACACACACACACACACACACACACACGCACACACACACACACACACACACACACACACACACACACACACAGACACAGACACACACACACACACACACACACACACACACACCACATACTTCCTGGTCTCTCCTCCCACCCATCTCTGTCTTGTTTTTGTCATAAATAACCTGGTACCGGCGTGGGGGGCGTTACACATTCGATAAATCAAAAACAATATATATACATATCCTGTCCTTCTCTTCCTCTTCCCCTCCCCCCCATGCCAGCCCCCCAACCCCCCTCCCACACACACACACCCTCACACCCACCCACCCATCCACTGGCCAGCAGAAGAGAAGTACGATGGCCGGAAAGGAACAACGTTTACATCGATGCAAACGGCTCTCCTCTGTCTTGCCCTCTCTGATGGACGCTGATGGGGAGCAAAGGCCAGAAACTCCAATGATACATTTTGTGGAAGCGAGAGTTATGTCCCCCACATTCATCCATCCAGCAGTCCTGCAGACACTGATACAGGAGCCTGGGTTTTTTTTATATAGTTTTTTTCATGTTTTTGCTTGTTTGTTCTTTTTGTTCTGGAGGTGACGTACAACCATTGAGCTTGGTAGGTCTGGAATCACGGGTGCTGGTTGGTCTTTAAATCAGCATGCTCATTTATCCCAGCTACAAAAGCGGAAAAACAAAATGAAATAGATAAACAATGTCCTCATGAATGTCTGACAGTACATGAAGTCGTTGGAACTTGAAGCAGTAGAGATATGTCAACCAACATTTTTTTTTTTCAAAGTACTAACAAAATTAATCTCGTCAAAAACATTTACATGTAAATTTAAGTAAACAAAGCTTTAAATGAATAGTGACATTTGTTTTGGCAACTTACAAAATCAGTTAATGTTATGGACAGAAATCGATACCACTCAAAAACATGTTGTTGTTTTTTGTGGGAATAGAAATCTGGAGAAATATGTTTGGTTTATTACATGCGGCAAGCATATCAGCTTGTTTCCACAAATGCCTGTGTTTTCTGTACTTGTAATTAGCCTCTTATGTGATGAATAGTACAATGAAAAGTATAATGTATCAGAGTGACCCAATGCTTCATATTACACCACACATGGCTGCATTGCATTGAATGGAACAACAGCTGAAACCATTCCGTGACTTCCTCAATTTCTCCACACGTGGTCACGTCGTCCATAAGCGCTTTACCAGACTGACTAAGCTAGGTATGACAGTCAGTTGTGTCTGACTATGGCTATCAGAACATGACAGTCAGTTGTGTCTGATTATGGCTATCAGAACATGACAGTCAGTTGTGTCTGACTATGACTATCAGAACATGACAGCCTTTGTCTGACTATGGCTATCAGAACATGACAGTCAGTTGTGTCTGACTATGGCTATCAGTACATGACAGTTGTGTCTGACTATGGCTATCAGAACATGACAGTCGTTGTGTCTGACTATGGCTATCAGAACATGACATGACAGTAGTTGAGTTCTGACTTGGCTATCAGAACTGACGCATTGTGTGACAATGGCTATGAAACATGATCATGTTTGAACGATGGTATGCAATTCAATGGTCTGACATGATCGGGAGCTGGTTTTTTTGTATATGTATCAGTTCTGCTGCTGTGTTCTTTGTTCTGGGGACGTATCAAACCCATGAGCAGGTGGTCTGAATCACGGTGGCTGATTGGTTAAATGACAGCTATTTATCCAGCTACAAAAGGGAAATCAAAATGAAGCTGTGTCATGCCCTATGATGTCGACATACATGAAGCTGGTTGAATGGCATAGAGATATGACAACATTTTGTTTTTGCTATCAAACATGAACTTCGTCAAAACTTACATGTAAATTAAGTAACAAGCTGTGTTGACATATGTTTCAATTACAAAATCAGTTAATGTTATGGACAGAAATCGATATCAAACAGAAATAGAATCAGAATATGTTGGTTATATGGCAACATATCAGCATGTCACAAGCTGTGTCTGACTAATAGCCATCATGAACATGAACAGTTTGTATCGTGACATGTTCTATTCAGCAACATGGCAGCATGTTAATGGACTATGGCTCTCAACACATGGATCACGTGTCTAGCTTACGCTGATAAAGCATGACAGCAGTTGTGTCTGACTATGGCTATCAGAACATGACAGCATGTGTCTGATTATGGCTATCAGAACATGACAGTCAGTTGTGTCTGACTATGGCTATCAGAACATGACAGTTGTGTCTGACTATGGCTATCAGAACATGACAGTCGTGGTCTGACTATGGCTATCAGAACATGACAGCAGTGTGTCTGACTATGGCTATCAGAACATGACAGTTGTGTCTGACTATGGCTATCAGAACATGACAGTCAGTTGTGTCTGACTATGGCTATCAGAACATGACAGCTGTGTCTGACTATGGCTATCAGAACATGACAGCTGTGTCTGACTATGGCTATCAGAACATGACAGTTGTGTCTGACTATGGCTATGAGAACATGACAGCTGTGTCTGACTATGGCTATCAGAACATGACAGCTGTGTTTGACTATGGCTATCAGAACATGACAGTTGTGTCTGACTATGGCTATCAGAACATGACAGCTGTGTCTGACTATGGCTATCAGAACATGACAATCAGCTGTGTCTGACTATGGCTATCAGAACATGACAGTTGTGTCTGACTATGGCTATCAGAACATGACAGTTGTGTCTGACTATGGCTATGAGAACATGACAGTTGTGTCTGACTATGGCTATCAGAACATGACAGTCAGTTGTGTCTGACTATGGCTATCAGAACATGACAGTCAGTTGTGTCTGATTATGGCTATCAGAACATGACAGTCAGTTGTGTCTGACTATGACTATCAGAACATGACAGCTGTGTCTGACTATGGCTATCAGAACATGACAGTCAGTTGTGTCTGACTATGGCTATCAGAACATGACAGCTGTGTCTGACTATGGCTATCAGAACATGACAGTTGTGTCTGATTATGGCTATCAGAACATGACAGTTGTGTCTGATTATGGCTAGCAGAACATGGCAGCTGTGTCTGACTATGGCTATCAGAACATGACAGTCAGTTGTGTCTGACTATGGCTATCAGAACATGACAGTCAGTTGTGTCTGACTATGGCTATCAGAACATGACAGTCAGTTGTGTCTGACTATGGCTATCAGAACATGACAGTTGTGTCTGACTATGGCTATCAGAACATGACAGTTGTGTCTGACTATGGCTATCAGAACATGACAGTCAGTTGTGTCTGACTATGGCTATCAGAACATGACAGTTGTGTCTGACTATGGCTATCAGAACATGACAGTCAGTTGTGTCTGACTATGGCTATCAGAACATGACAGTCAGTTGTGTCTGACTATGGCTATCAGAACATGACAGTCAGTTGTGTCTGACTATGGCTATCAGAACATGACAGTCAGTTGTGTCTGACTATGGCTATCAGAACATGACAGTCAGTTGTGTCTGACTATGGCTATCAGAACATGACAGTCAGTTGTGTCTGACTATGGCTATCAGAACAGGAGAGGCGGAAGCTGCTGTACAGACTGTCTGGGCTAGAATTTGATTGCAGTGGAGAAGGTCTTGCCCAAGTTCTTCTACATCCCCACTCTCTGGGCTGAGAGGGCTTTTTGGTCAGTCGACGTCGGGATGGTTTCAAAAGGCCATTTATCCCACCAAAGCTGCTGCACAAAGAGCTAATACAAACTTGCATCTTAGTTTGACAGTCATAATCCTTCACAAAAGACTAAACTGTAAGTTAATCTACCATGATTACAGCGGAGTAACCATTGGTCATATAGTTCTCCCTTTACTGTTGGCCCACTTGTATGCTTATGCCAGTCTCTGATATAAGCTGTGCTTTGAGCCCTGCTGGGTACAGTAGAATATATATATATACAGAGAGAGAGAGAGAGAGAGAGAGAGAGAGAGAGAGAGAGCATCCCCACACGTGCAGCCAGCATGTTGGCTACTGTCTTTATTGCCTGCCCATCTCACACAGAAACGTTTCGGTGGACTTGCTCTCCAACAAATGGTACCCACGTGTTGAGAGTGTGGATTTTCTTCTGAAACTCCTCTTCCACACCATCCCTTTTCTGTGACAAGAGCATGATCACCATCCCCTCTAAACATCTCTCAAGTGCTTTACAAACACGGGGTCATTTGCACAACAGGCTGTCTATCTGGGTAGAGTCGACTGACGGCTGCCATTGGGCACTCATCATTCGTTTCCTGTGTCATTCAATCAGATTTCAGGCATGCACACATGTAACATTTAACGTTTTACGCGTATGACGTTTTTGTTTATTCACCCCGCCATGTAGGCAACCATACTCCGTTTTCGGGGGGTGCATGCTGTATATGTTGTTTCTATAACCCACCGAACGCTTACATGGATTACAGGATCTTTAACGTGCGTATTTGATCTTCTGCGTGCGTATACACACGAAGGGGGTTCAGGTATGCACATATGTTGACCTGGGAGATCGGAAAAATCCCCACCTTTTACCCACCAGGCGCCGTCACCGAGATTCGAACCCGGGGCCCTCAGATTGAAAGTCCAACGCTTTAACCACTCGGCTGTTGCACTTGCCAGAACCTTCAGTCTGAATGAGACTTTCACTAGTTGCTTTTTCTAAAGCCATGGGGTCTGTCTATCTGTGAGGGCCGTGTTCGTCTGATCTGACTGGGTAGTCACGCCCCCCTGGATGGATGGATGTGGGAAAAAGATGATGAAGTTTCTGTCAGCGTCTTGGATCAGCTACATCCAGTAGCTCACTGTGACACACAGCGCTAATCGATGAAGTTTCTGTCAGCGTCTTACATCAGCTACATCCAGTAGCTCACTGTGACACACAGCGCTAATCGATGAAGTTTCTGTCAGCGTCTTACATCAGCTACATCCAGTAGCTCACTGTGACACACAACGCTAATCGATGAAGTTTCTGTCAGCGTCTTGCAAAAGCTACACCCAGTAGCTACCTGTGACACACAGCGCTAATCGATGAAGTTTCTGTCAGCGTCTTACATCAGCTACATCCAGTAGCTCACTGTGACACACAGCGCTAATCGATGAAGTTTCTGTCAGCGTCTTACATCAGCTACATCCAGTAGCTCACTGTGACACACAGCGCTAATCGATGAAGTTTCTGTCAGCGTCTTGGATCAGCTACATCCAGTAGCTCACTGTGACACACAGCGCTAATCGATGAAGTTTCTGTCAGCGTCTTACATCAGCTACATCCAGTAGCTCACTGTGACACACAGCGCTAATCCCCAAGTGGAGCTTGGCAAGTGAGCAGAAAGAACGGCAGTTCCTGAGAGATGTTTAGAGGGGATGGTGATCATGCTCTTGTAAAGAGCTTGGTGTTCGACCGAGGATATACGCTAAATATTTGTATTTGTATTTCTTTTTATCACAACAGATTTCTCTGTGTGAAATTCGGGCTGCTCTCCCCAGGGAGAGCGCGTCGCTACACTACAGCGCCTCCCATTTTGGTATTTTTTCCTGCGTGCAGTTTTATTTGTTTTTCTTATCGCAGTGGATTTTTCTACACGAATTTTGCCAGGAGCAACCCTTTTGTTGCCGTGGTTTCTTTTACGTGCGCTAAGTGCATGCTGCACACGGGACCTCGGTTTATCGTCTCATCTGAATGACTAGCGTCCAGACCACCACTCAAGGTCTAGTGGAGGGGGAGAAAATATCGGCGGCTGAGCCGTGATTCGAACCAGCGCGCTCAGATTCTCTCGCTTCCTAGGCGGACGCGTTACCTCTAGGCCATCGCTCCATAAGTATCCATATCAATCAATCAACCGTCACTGAACGGGTATTGCTGTCTCTTCCGCAGCGGAGCTATGGCCAGCCATGTTATCACGTGGAGACAGACGATTTGGTATGATTAGGTTTGGATTTATTTCAAAACGTGATAATAATCACTAAGTTTGCTGCGTTTTCATTTCTGTAGAGTGATAATTGGTGTACTCTCGTTGGACTGAAATGAGAAACAGAGATCTATTTCCTTCGTTTCTTTAACGGTTAATGTACTCTCTCTCTCTCTATCTCTCTCTCTCTCTCACTCACTCTCTCTCCCTTTCACACACACACACACACACACACACACACACACACACACACACACACACACACACACACACACACACACGGCAAAACCAATCAGCCAGGACAAATCACATCCAGCTTTTGGGATTTTCGAGATGCTCCCCTCTGGTCGACGGTACAGGAGTATAATGACGAAAACCAATCGCTTCGCCAATAGCTTTTCCCCCAGAGCAGTCAATGCCCTGTCTCTCGAACAAATCCAGTATGATTAAATAGAATTGTGCCGTTAACAACCATTTACCTGAAGATTTAGTTATCAGCCCCGTAATATGCGGCTTCTGTACAAATGTGTATGTGTGTGTGTGTGTGTGTGTGTGTGTGTGTGTGTGTGTGTGTGTGTGTGTGTGTGTGTGTGTG
>NC_134879.1:662847-685347 GCF_041734735.1 Babylonia areolata
TAGATAAAATGCGCCTCATCTTCTCTTTTCTTATCACAAAAAGAACAGTTCTTCATCTGAGAATTTGCAACACATCGGTATTTATTACAATTAAGATCAATTACGCCACATCTAAACCTTACAGAACAGTCCCGCAGTCTTTGGCGTTTGATTTGAAAGAGGTATGGCTCAAGCTGCACATTTTGCTTCAAGATTCTGCAGGTGGGAAATCTGTTGCTCTCCAACAGTTTGTTCTGCCAGTTTGGGTGTGAGGTGTGTATCACTCGCTGTTTCAGCTCACCTAAAAAGGATAAAAAGGATGTCATATTAACTCTCTCCATACGAACGGCGAAAGAGACGACGTTAACAGCGTTTCACCCCAGTTACCATCATCAAAATATTGCAAGCGGAAGGCTCTTATACTGAAGAGGTGAATGCTGACAAAGTATACCACAGTTCTGACGACGGAAGCTTAAGGCTGGGTCATTCAGACACCCACTGGACATCCGAGGGGTCTGTGTAGAGGAGAAGAGAGGACTGGCCGTACTGAGTGAGTTAACCACCCCTCGCTGTAGCCAAACAAATCCAATCTGTGCAAAAAGAGATATCGCCTGATCTCACTAGCCTATGTTTCTATGCCTCTCTCATCAAGTTCTTTAACTGTCTCATACGCAGCTCTGGGTATTCTATCAACTTCCATTTCTAATAACCGAAACCAGTATTTAATAGCTTTAAACACTGTAGCAACATACAATGGGTATCTTCCTAACTCTCCGTAGATCATAATGCTTGGCGTTTTATGACTTACTGTTAAAAGTTTCTTGCACGCGTACGTATGTAGCTTTTCTATTTCCTTTAGACGGACAGTTCCCCAGATTTCTGCACCATACGTTAAAACAGGCAGGACTTGCAAATCAAAAAGCTTAAAGAATATTTTGACATCTGGTTTTCCGATCCTCCAGAACGCTCGAATGATGTCCGTGACTTTTTTCTTTGCTTTGGCTGTAGCAATCTGTACAGCCAAGTTAAATGACTTTTGGCTGTAGCATTCTGTACAGCCAAGTTAAATGACTTTTGGCTGTAGCATTCTGTACGGCCAAGTTAAATGACTTTTGGCTGTAGCATTCTGTACAGCCAAGTTAAATGACTTTTGGCTGTAGCATTCTGTACGGCCAAGTTAAATGACTTTTGGCTGTAGCATTCTGTACAGCCAAGTTAAACGACAATTTTGGGGTGAGTGTAAACCCAAGGTATGTGTACTAATTGACCACGTCCAGTCTTTGTCCTTGCAAGTATCATTGACTCACTTGTGTAAACAAAGTGAGTCTATGTTTTAACCCGGTGTTCGGTTGTCTGTGTGTGTGTGTGTCTGTGTGTGTGTGTCTGTGGTAAACTTTAACATTGACATTTTCTCTGCAAATACTTTGTCAGTTGACACCAAATTAGGCATAAAAATAGGGAAAATTCAGTTCTTTCCAGTCATCTTGTTTAAAACAATATTGCACCTCTGGGATGGGCACACACAAAAAAAAATGAAGCCTAATTGTATGCAAACTGCATTTACTGTTATGTTTATATTTTTTGTATTCTCTAAACTTGGCACTTTGATCTGATATTCTGACCCAACAACAAGAGGAGCCATTATTATAATCATTATTATAATTTTTTGTTCAAACAGGAACTTCTTTTGCTAAGCATGGAAGTTTTATTTATTTTGCAAACGTTTTGGTGCAGATAGAAAAAAAGGGAAATTACTCTGTAATTAATGCTAGGGGACTTAATTCGCTTTAAAGTGATCTTTCTCATCTTAAACATTACATTTTGAAATTATACACAATACATAAAAAGCTTGGATTTTTTTTTTCAGTGTATCACAAGTGAGTCTTGAAGGCCTTGCCTCTCTTGTTTTTCATTTGCTGCGAGCTAACCCCCTTTTTTCTGAAAACCATCACTTTTGTTTTCTGTTAGTTCACTTTAAGGCCTAACTTGTCAGACGCTCTCTCCAGTACACACAGCTGATTTTGTAGAGACACAGAGAGAGAGAAGGAGAGAGAAATACTGGGAGGGACAGAGTGACACATGGCAAAGAGGGAGAGATGGGGAGGGGCAGGGGGCGACAGACAGACAGACAGACAGACAGACAGTGGTATAAACACAGAGAAACAGACAAGAGAGATTAGGGAAGGGCTCAGGGAAGGATGAGGAGGGAGGGAGGGAGGGAGGTGTGGAAAGAAGTGGGGCAGAAGGACAGTTCACGATCTGACTTGCTGTGTGTGTACACTGTGTATTGTGACTGGGCCATGCAGTGCAGTGTCAGCCACGTCCATGTTCTGACAGACGGCTCCAGAAATTCAGAGAGTCCGCCGCTACTGTCCAACTTGACAACTTGCCCGTTCGTTCCATGAGCACGGATGTGTGTGTGTGTGTGTGTGTGTGTGTGTGTGTGTGTGTGTGTGTGTGTGTGTGTGTTTGCAAATTAGTTTCTATTCTAGACGTTTTCACAACCACCTTAAAGCCTGAACAAATGAGAACAACCATGTCCCATATTGTCTATTTAAAAACATACATACGAAAACGTACCTGACCTATACCTAGGAAGTAACCAAGATGGCACCTTCCTTTCTGAAGAGGTTTGTGTGTGTGTGTGTGTGTGTGTGTGTGTGTGTGTGTGTGTGTCTGTGTGTGTGTCTGTGTGTGTGTGTGTGTGTGTGTGTGTGTGTGTGTGTGTGTGTGTGTGTGTGTGTGTGTGTGAGTGTGTGTGTGTGTCTGTGTGTGTGTGTGTGTGTGTGTGTGTGTGTGTGTGTGTGTGTGTGTGTGTGTGTGTGTCTGTGTGTGTGTGTGTGTCTGTGTGTGTGTGTGTGTGTGAAATGAAACAAAAAAAACAAAAAACAATGGAGAGGATGAGAAGCAATAAAAAGAAATATGGAAATGGATGCATCCAAAACATGATGAAGCGATGGGAAAGACCAAGAAAGCGGGTCTTATTTCCCCACAAAAGCAGCTTACGTTGTTGTTGTTTTTTGCTCACCCCAACCTCTCCTGACCTCCAAACTGCACAGTCAATAGCAGCAGCAGCAGCAGCAGCAGCAGCAGAAGCAGTGCCATTCGTCATTCGTTATCTCCTCTTCCCATTCTCAACGCCAGCAAAAGAGATGCGTCAATGATGTGACGCCAGTTATCCCCCTTTAGGCGCTCTTCCTTTCACAGCTCGCAACAGCCGTCATGAATCAAAGGAATCATCACTCAAAAAACAGCCACGATCGTAAATAAAAGGAACAGGACAAGTGCGGACACTTATATCTATCTATCTATCTATCTATCTATCTATCTATCTATCTATCTATATATATATATATATATATATATATAGAGAGAGAGAGAGAGAGAGACAGAGAGAGAGAGAGAGAGAGAGAGAGAGAGAGAGATGTATGTGTGTGTGTGTGTGTGTGTGTGTGTGTGTGTGTGTGTGTGTGTGTGTTTTAGAATGGTTATATTTGTCTACTCATCTCTGTCTTTATCTCTCTGTCTTTTTCTGTCTGTCTTTCTCAGTCATTCTGTCACTCTCTCTCTCTCTCTCTCTCTCTCTCTCTCTCTCTCTCTCTCTCTCTCTCTCTCTCTCTCTCTCTCTCTCTCTCTGAACTATGCTCACAAACTGCCAGACAGCTGTTGAAAAGAGCTCGTCAAAAATAATTAGCATTTTTTGCTAAATACAAATTTACATTTGCCTGATCATGAAAATTATGATTCTGCAGATACAGATGGTGTTTTTCTGCATCCAACGGTGTAAAAAGTTTGGTTTTGATTTTGCACATTATCGTGTACCAGCTGTGGACACCCCACCTCTCCAAACACCACACCTGCTCTTGGAGTCTGGAACGGACGATCCTACAAGAGAAAGCATTATCCTCCTCCCACCCACCCCGACAGTGCTACCCTGTGAGCAGCAGCAGGGGACTGAATCCAGATCCCACAAGAAGTCTACCCCTGTGGGCAAAAGGACAAGAAAGCAGTGCAAACGAACACTTTATCCTCCCCCTCGTGTGTCATCTGTGTGCAGCCCATTTCCCAAACTGTCCAACAAAGTTGTTCTTTGGAACAGCAGCTGGAAGCGGTAACTACCGCACAGTCTGCACTGGAAAGTGGTTGAAGTGGTCTGTGGTAGAAGACGTTAAAACAGTCGCCAAGAATGAACTGCGTTTCAATCTTTGTGAAAATTTTGATGATTTAATTTCGAAAAAATGAAAATGATGAATTGAAAACACATGTTAATAATCTCGAAAAATCGAACAAACAACTCAAAAAAAACAACAACAAAAAACCGGGTCTGTTAAAGTGCAGCTAGGGTCCCTCCTGTCAGAATTAAAAAACAAAAATCAAAACCTGGCCTAAAAGAAAGTATATCAACTTATTCACAAACTGAATCAGATGAGCTGCATCGCAATCTGCCAGTTAAGACCACCAATGTGGATGTTGAAACACAAACGGAAGATGTTTGTATCCCCCCAGCTAATCGTCATCTGCAAACTGCCTGTACTCGATTCAAAGTAAATTTCCTTGACAACTTTCCCATATTTGCGTCTGACGCTGACCTGTCCAGCAGTACAAATCACCCCAACGCCAGGGGCACCGCGTGTCTGACGCTGACCTGTCCAGCAGTACAAATCACCCCAACACCAGGGGCACCGCGTGCCTGACGCTGACCTGTCCAGCAGTACAGATCACCCCAACACCAGGGGCACCGCGTGCCTGACGCTGACCTGCCCAGCAGTACAACTCACCCCAACACCAGGGGCACCGCGTGCCTGACGCTGACCTGTCCAGCAGTACAAATCACCCCAACGCCAGGGGCACCGCGTGCCTGACGCTGACCTGTCCAGCAGTACAAATCACCCCAACACCAGGGGCACCGCGTGCCTGACGCTGACCTGTCCAGCAGTACAACTCACCCCAACGCCAGGGGCACCGCGTGCATGACGCTGACCTGTCCAGCAGTACAACTCACCCCAACACCAGGGGCACCGCGTGCATGACGCTGACCTGTCCAGCAGTACAAATCACCCCAACGCCAGGGGCACCGCGTGTCTGACGCTGACCTGTCCAGCAGTACAAATCACCCCAACACCAGGGGCACCGCGTGCCTGATGCTGACCTGTCCAGCAGTACAAATCACCCCAACACCAGGGGCACCGCGTGCCTGACGCTGACCTGTCCAGCAGTACAAATCACCCCAACGCCAGGGGCACTGCGCGTCTGGCGGAAAACCTGAAAAAGTCTGTGGCGGACACTTCCGCGTTTTGACAAAAACAATCCACAAAACAAACGTTTGCCATACCGACAAGGGTACATATCCTCACAACCAGTATACAAACATCCTAAGCCTCTTACTGAGTGCTGATTTTCCTGAGGGGATTCAAAATGACTTTGATAACCAAGTACACGCTCCAAATGCTTATCAGTCCAAACTCCTTCAACCATCTATGTTCTCCACCTATCATTTTCCACCGCTGATTCAAAACCCTGGTCCCAGAGATAATTTTGTCCCTTCCCCTCTAACAAACAATTCCATCCCGCCCCCCTCCCCCTTCACCCCCCTTCCCGAGGAATTCCACTAACGTTCTACCTCAGTCAGACAATCATGTGGAGACGTACAATACCCCTCCCCCTCCCCCTCCCCCCCCTGCCCCCCCTTCCCGAGGAATTCCACTGACGTTCTACCTCAGTCAGACAATCATGTGGAGACGTACAATACCCCTCCCCCTCCCCCCCCCTTCCCGAGGAATTCTACTAACGTTCTACCTCAGTCAGACCATCATGTGGAGACGTACAATACCCCTCCACCTTCACCCCCCTTCCCGAGGAATTCCACTAACGTTCTACCCCAGTCAGACAATCATGTGGAGACGTACAATACCCCTCCACCTTCACCCCCCCCCCCTTCCCGAGGAATTCCACTAACGTTCTACCCCAGTCAGACAATCATGTGGAGACGTACAACCCCCCTCCACCTTCACTCCCCTTCCCGAGGAATTCCACTAACGTTCTACCTCAGTCAGACAATCATGTGGAGACGTACAATACCCCTCCCCCTTCACCCCCCTTCCCGAGGAATTCCACTAACGTTCTACCCCAGTCAGACAATCATGTGGAGACGTACAATGCCACTCAACATTCACCCCCCTTCCCGAGGAATTCCACTAACGTTCTACCTCAGTCAGACAATCATGTGGAGACGTACAACCCCCCTCCCCCTTTACCCCCCTTCCCGAGGAATTCCACTAACGTTCTACCTCAGTCAGACAATCATGTGGAGACGTACAACCCCCCTCCCCCTTCACTCCCCTTCCCGAGGAATTCCACTAAAGTTCTACCTCAGTCAGACAATCATGTGGAGACGTACAATACCCCTCCCCCTTCCCCCCCCCCCCACCCCCCTTCCCGAGGAATTCCACTAACGTTCTACCTCAGTCAGACAATCATGTGGAGAAGTACAACCCCCCCCCCCCTTCACCCCCCTTTCCGAGGAATTCCACTAACGTTCTACCTCAGTCAGACAATCATGTGGAGACGTACAATACCCCTCCCCCTTCACCCCCCCTTCCCGAGGAATTCCACTAAAGTCCTACCTCAGTCAGACAATCATGTGGAGACGTACAATCCCCCCCCTCCCCCTTCACTCCCCTTCCCGAGGAATTCCTCTAACGTTCTACCTCAGTCAGACAATCATGTGGAGACGTACAATACCCCTCCACCTTCACCCCCCTTCCCGAGGAATTCCACTAACGTTCTACCTCAGTCAGACAATCATGTGGAGACGTACAATACCCCTCCACCTTCACCCCCCTTCCCGAGGAATTCCACTAACGTTCTACCTCAGTCAGACAATCATGTGGAGACGTACAACCCCCCTCCCCCTTTACCCCCCTTCCCGAGGAATTCCACTAACGTTCTACCTCAGTCAGACAATCATGTGGAGACGTACAACCCCCCTCCCCCTTCACTCCCCTTCCCGAGGAATTCCACTAACGTTCTACCTCAGTCAGACAATCATGTGGAGACGTACAATACCCCTCCCCCTTCCCCCCCCCACCCCCCTTCCCGAGGAATTCCACTAACGTTCTACCTCAGTCAGACAATCATGTGGAGAAGTACAACCCCCCCCCCCCCCTTCACCCCCCTTTCCGAGGAATTCCACTAACGTTCTACCTCAGTCAGACAATCATGTGGAGACGTACAATACCCCTCCCCCTTCACCCCCCTTCCCGAGGAATTCCACTAAAGTCCTACCTCAGTCAGACAATCATGTGGAGACGTACAATCCCCCCCCCCCTCCCCCTTCACTCCCCTTCCCGAGGAATTCCACTAACGTTCTACCTCAGTCAGACAATCATGTGGAGACGTACAATACCCCTCCACCTTCACCCCCCTTCCCGAGGAATTCCACTAACGTTCTACCTTAGTCAGACAATCATGTGGAGACGTACAATACCCCTCCACCTTCACCCCCCTTCCCGAGGAATTCCACTAACGTTCTACCTCAGTCAGACAATCATGTGGAGACGTACAATACCCCTCCACCTTCACCCCCCTTCCCGAGGAATTCCACTAACGTTCTACCTCAGTCAGACAATCATGTGGAGACGTACAATACGCCTCCTCCTTCACCCCCCTTCCCGAGGAATTCCACTAACGTTCTACCCCAGTCAGACAATCATGTGGAGACGTACAATACCCCTCCCCCTTCCCCCCCCCCCCCCCCCCACCCCCCTTCCCGAGGAATTCCACTAACGTTCTACCTCAGTCAGACAATCATGTGGAGACGTACAACCCCCCTCCACCTTCACCCCCCTTCCCGAGGATTTCCACTAACGTTCTACCTCAGTCAGACAATCATGTGGAGACGTACAATACCCCTCCTCCTTCACCCCCCTTCCCGAGGAATTCCACTAACGTCCTACCTCAGTCAGACAATCATGTGGAGACGTACAATACCCCTCCTCCTTCACCCCCCTTCCCGAGGAATTCCACTAACGTTCTACCTCAGTCAGACAATCATGTGGAGACGTACAATACCCCTCCCCCTTCACTCCCCTTCCCGAGGAATTCCACTAACGTTCTACCTCAGTCAGACAATCATGTGGAGACGTACAATACCCCTCCCCCTTCACTCCCCTTCCCGAGGAATTCCACTAACGTTCTACCTCAGTCAGACAATCATGTGCAGACGTACAATACCCCTCGCCCTCCCAGTATTAATTACAACTGCCGTAGGTAGATTTGATGACAACAATGTGGCTTTAGTCATATGGTTGGCGATACTGATGACACATTTCTCTTCACCCTCCCCCCACCCCCCCCCCCCTCTTTCCCTCTCTCCCTCATCCTTCTGTCAATCTGTGTGTGTGTGTGTGTGTGTGTGTGTGTGTGTGTGTGTGTGTGTGTGTGTGTGTGTGTATGTGTTCTTTATCATATTCTTTCTCCAGGACTTTTTTCTCTCTCTCAGTGCAATACAATACGTACAATACAATACAATATATCTTCATTTATCCACTTGAAAATCTAAGTGTGCCTCCACTGGCTCGTCACTCACCCTGCACAGTATCTCAGCCCACAGCCATGTCCAACACACACACACAACATCTCAGCCCACAGCCATGTCCAACACACACACAACATCTCAGCCCACAGCCAAGTCCAATACACACACAATATCTCAGCCCACAGCCATGTCCAACACACTCACAACATCTCAGCCCACAGCCATGTCCAACACACACACACAATATCTCAGCCCACAGCCATGTCCAACACACACACAACATCTCAGCCCACAGCCATGTCCAACACACACACATCTCAGCCCACAGCCATGTCCAACACACACACAACATCTCAGCCCACAGCCATATCCAACACACACACACAATATCTCAGCCCACAGCCATGTCCAACACACACACATCTCAGCCCACAGCCATGTCCAACACACACACAACATCTCAGCCCACAGCCATGTCCAACACACACACAACATCTCAGCCCACAGCCATGTCCAACACACACACAACATCTCAGCCCACAGCCATGTCCAACACACACACACAACATCTCAGCCCACAGCCATGTCCAACACACACACACAACATCTCAGCCCACAGCCATGTCCAACACACACACACAACATCTCAGCCCACAGCCATGTCCAACACACACACACAACATCTCAGCCCACAGCCATGTCCAACACACACACACAACATCTCAGCCCACAGCCATGTCCAACACACACACACAACATCTCAGCCCACAGCCATGTCCAACACACACACAACATCTCAGCCCACAGCCATGTCCAACACACACACAACATCTCAGCCCACAGCCATGTCCAACACACACACACACACAACATCTCAGCCCACAGCCATGTCCAACACACACACAACATCTCAGCCCACAGCCATGTCCAGCACACACACACACAACATCTCAGCCCACAGCCAGGGCCAACACACACACATCTCAGCCCACAGCCATGTCCAACACACACACATCTCAGCCCACAGCCATGTCCAACACACACACATCTCAGCCCACAGCCATGTCCAGCACACACACACAACATCTCAGCCCACAACCAGGGCCAACACACACACACACAACATCTCAGCCCACAGCCATGTCCAACACACACACACAACATCTCAGCCCACAGCCATGTCCAACACACACACAACATCTCAGCCCACAGCCATGTCCAACACACACACAACATCTCAGCCCACAACCAGGGCCAACACACACACACAACATCTCAGCCCACAGCCATGTCCAACACACACACACAATATCTCAGCCCACAGCCATGTCCAACACACACACAACATCTCAGCCCACAGCCATGTCCAACACACACACACAACATCTCAGCCCACAACCAGGGCCAACACACACACACAACATCTCAGCCCACAGCCATGTCCAACACACACACACAACATCTCAGCCCACAGCCATGTCCAACACACACACAACATCTCAGCCCACAGCCATGTCCAACACACACACACAACATCTCAGCCCACAGCCAGGGCCAACACACACACACAACATCTCAGCCCACAGCCATGTCCAACACACACACACAACATCTCAGCCCACAGCCAGGGCCAACACACACACACAACATCTCAGCCCACAGCCAGGGCCAACACACACACACACAACATCTCAGCCCACAGCCATGTCCAGCACACACACACACAACATCTCAGCCCACAGCCATGTCCAACACACACACACAACATCTCAGCCCACAGCCATGTCCAACACACACACACAACATCTCAGCCCACAGCCATGTCCAACACACACACAACATCTCAGCACACAGCCATGTCCAACACACACACACAACATCTCAGCCCACAGCCATGTCCAGCACACACACAACATCTCAGCCCACAGCCATGTCCAACACACACACAACATCTCAGCCCACAACCATGTCCAACACACACACACACAACATCTCAGCCCACAGCCATGTCCAGCACACACACACACAACATCTCAGCCCACAGCCATGGCCAACACACACACACAACATCTCAGCCCACAGCCATGTCCAGCACACACACACACAACATCTCAGCCCACAGCCATGTCCAGCACACACACACACAACATCTCAGCCCACAGCCATGGCCAACACACACACAATATCTCAGCCCACAGCCATGTCCAACACACACACACAATATCTCAGCCCACAGCCATGTCCAGCACACACACACAATATCTCAGCCCACAACCAGGGCCAACACACACAATATCTCAGCCCACAACCAGGGCCAACACACACAATATCTCAGCCCACAACCAGGGCCAACACACACAATATCTCAGCCCACAACCAGGGCCAACACACACAACATCTCAGGCCACAACCAGGGCCAACACACAAACAATATCTCAGCCCACAACCAGGGCCAACACACACAACATCTCAGGCCACAACCAGGGCCAACACACACACAACATCTCAGCCCACAGCCATGTCCAGCACACACACACAATATCTCAGCCCACAACCAGGGCCAACACACACAACATCTCAGGCCACAACCAGGGCCAACACACAAACAATATCTCAGCCCACAACCAGGGCCAACACACACACAGCATGGCAAAGGCTGGACAAACGATAAAAAGGCAACACATAAAGCGAAATACCCACAAGCAAGTATTACAACACAGCGAGCGCATTTCCCAAACATACACCCAAGTCCCCTTACCCTCCACAAACACACACGCGCGCGCGCGCGCATACACATGATAATTAGATTATGATAATGAACAAACATGTACGTATACATGCATGCATCTCTCTCTCTCTCTCTCTCTCTCTCTCTCTCTCTCTCTCTCTCTCTCTCTCTATATATATATATATATATATATATATATGTATGTATGTATGTATGTGTGTGTGTGTGTGTGTGTGTGCGTGCGTGCGTGCGTGCGTGCGTGCGTGCGTGCGTGTGTGTGTGCTGTTGGAGTAGGAATGCGGGGGAGGGGGGGGCGTGGGGGGGGGATCTTTCTATCTGTACATGAAAGGGAAGAAGAAGAAGAGGAAGAAGAGGAAGAATGAGGAAGAAGGGTGTCTTGCTTTTCTTGAGTGTACATGTTCCATCCGTCTGGTCCAAGCCGCAGCATTCAAAACTATTCTACAAGCGCTCAAAATGCACGTATAGTAAACGACGACTTGCTTCACAAAAAGAGAAAAAACAACAACTTCGAACTATACCACTGCTCCCGATGCTTAGTTCAGTGAGCACGTAAGGGTTTTAGTTACCAGTGGAAAAAAAAGAAAGAAAAACCTCCATGGTTAGTGTGTGGACCCCAAGGATATTTACCTTTACTTGTAAGTTCAGACACTGTAGACTGTTGCCGGTTGACAGAGTCGTGGGAAGCTCTTCTTATCTCCGCTCACGTGCTTTGACAAAAAAAAACCCCAAAACTTCGTCCCCTCTCTCTGTCACTTGACTACGTGTGATTGGCCAACTTGATCAAACTGTTGAGAAACCTGTAGGCCTCTTCAAGCCTTTGCCCATGTTTGTTACTGTAGCGTCCTCTTCCTGTATGACATTTCCCCTGCCTCAAGTGTCATCCGCGAGTAGCGTCCTGTACTGAGATTGTTCTGAACTCTGCCTCTCTGTCTGTTACGGAGTGCCACAATGTGATTTCCTCGTGCAGGGGAGTTCAAGTGCTTCTGTCTGTTTGCACGTGTTTTTTTGTACTCGTCAGTGAGCATTTTTTATACTGGTCAGTGAGTATGTTTTTCTCTGCCCGGGTTGAACTGGCCAGCGACACACAGTCTGTCACAGAGGCTTAGTTTCAGTTTCAGTTTCAGTAGCTCAAGGAGGCGTCACTGCGTTCGGACAAATCCATATACGCTACACCACATCTGCCAAGCAGATGCCTGACCAGCAGCGTAACCCAACGTGCTTAGTCAGGCCTTGAGGAAAAAAAAAGGGTGAATAAATAATAGATAAGCTTACATAAATAAATGAATAAATAAATAATAATTATAATTTAAAACACGAAGTAGTAGTAGTAGTAGTAGTAGTAGTAGTAGTAATAATAATAATAATAATAATAATAATAATAATAAATAAATAAATAAATAAATAAGACAACAATGATGATAAATAAGCAAATAAATGTAAAACATGAAGACACACATTCACACATACACCCACACATGCATAACAGATATGCACCAAATATGCAGTTTCACAGATATGAAAGCACAGTCGAATACATATAAACGTACATGAGCTCCAACACACACACACACACACACACCACACATTACCCTGCACCTCCTCTACCCCCCTCCTCCACACACTCATTGGCTTGGAAGGAAGAGAGTGATGGGCCTTGACCTGGATGGACGGTGTTTTGAGCGGTTGTAAAAGATTTAATTTGAGACATTGTTATTCTTTAGAATTTGGTAACAGTGCTGTACAGCTTGTGGCATCATGTCTGAGAAAGTGATACACCCTTGTGTGACGGCTCGACAGCTGGATATTTTGAAGCCACGTTGTTTTGGCACTGCTACGTAATTTTCCACACTGCTGGTGTTACTGGTGTTTGTGTTAAATTTAGATCTGTTTGCTTTTGAGCAACGTTGACTTGTGAATCCAAACTAGACATTCTCGTTTCGCAGTCTCAGTGAAAGTTTCGCTCACTGCCGGCCCGACATTCTGAAACCGTGTTGTTTGGCACTGCCACATAATCTTGGCACAGTGTGATGTTTAGATCTCAGATTTAGGTCAACGTTACTTTGTAAACCTGCAGTCCAGCTGTGTGTGACAGTTGCTGCGTTGCTGTTTCTCTCACAGTCAAACTGTGCGGAATGATATTCAGGCCGGGGAGACGGATCCACCCACCGTCCGAGGAGACGTGGTAGCGGCCCAGGCCAGGGAGACGGATCCACCCACCGTCCGAGGAGACGTGGTAGCGGCCCAGGCCGGGGAGACGGATCAACCCACCGTCCGAGGAGACCTGGTAGCGGCCCAGGCCGGGGAGACGGATCAACCCACCGTCCGAGGAGACGTGGTAGCGGCCCAGGCCGGGGAGACGGATCAACCCACCGTCCGAGGAGACGTGGTAGCGGCCCAGGCCGGGGAGACGGATCAACCCACCGTCCGAGGAGACGTGGTAGCGGCCCAGGCCTGGGAGACAGATCCACCCACCGTCCGAGGAGACGTGGTAGCGGCCCAGGCCGGGGAGACGGATCAACCCACCGTCCGAGGAGACGTGGTAGCGGCCCAGGCCGGGGAGACGGATCAACCCACCGTCCGAGGAGACGTGGAAGCGGCCCAGGCCGGGGAGACTGGAGCGGGACAGACATGGCTGTGGTCTGGTGAGGCTGGTGCAGCCTCGAGACTTGTGTCTTGAAGACTAAAACACGTCCGAAGAACTACGTAATTTGTGTGTGCAGCACAAGAGGTGATATGTGTGTTGATTTTTAGTTCGTGGCCCCACAAAACATTGAGGAACAGAAGTCGACATTCCCCAGACTCAAAATTGGATGCCTGCGTTTGTGTGTGTGCGTATGTCTGTCTACTAACTGCTTGTTAAGCAGAACAATTTGTGAATCTTTTTTTTTTGTGTGTGTGTTAAATTATATAGGCTCAGGGGCAATACCTTGTGTCTATTTTGTTTACGGAAGAGTGCGGGAGAATGAGACTGAACTCATATGTGAATGTTTGTTGCCTCCCTTTAGTCTAGTCTGTCTTCCACTCTCTTGCGTAACACTGTCTCTATCTCTCTCGTTGTATCTCTCTACGTCTGTCTCTGTCTCTCTGCCTCTGTCTCTCTCTGTCTTTGTCTTTGGGCCTCTCTATGTCTTTATTTGTCGCTGTTGCTTTGTGCCACACTAACTCACTCTCTCTGTCTGTCTGTCTCTCTGACTACGCCTGTGTGTTTAGGCAGACGGAGGGTGAAGCAAGGACGACCAGAAACGGGGGGTATTATTGAGGATTGAGGGATCAGCCAGGGAGACTGTCCATCTTTGACCTCCTTCCTGTCCTTTTCCCTTCTATTGATTGCCTCCCTCCTCTTACACCCCTTCACCCCTCTGCCGCCTCTCTCTCTCTCTCTCTCTCTCTCACACACACACACACACACACACACACACACACACACACATTGTTTTTGTTCAACAAAGCTCTATAGTTCTCTGCTTTGAATTATTGCTTTTGTCTTTGTGTTTCTAACTGCATGTTGTGTTTGAATGCGTGTATATGTGTGTTGTGGGGGTGAAGAGGGAGGGGGGGAAATCTATGTGGTGGAGGGATGAGAGAGGAGGGGGAGACGATTGTGGATGGTGGGGGTCTTGTCCGTCCATGGGTGCACATTTTCCATTCGTCCGATCCAACCACTGCATTCAAAACACACACAAAGTGCATGCAAAGCAAACGTCAACTCGGCCTGTTAATCAGAGAAACTCCACACTATACTGACTTTGAAGCCTAATTCAGCGAGCACGTAAGGGTTTTAGTAACTAGTGAAAACCCACCCACAGTGATGTTTGCCTGTTCCTGTGGCTTCAGACACCGCAGACTGAAGGTTGCTGGTTTCACACAGCTGTGGGAAACTTTCATTGTCTCCGCTCACGTGCCTTGATAAAAAAAAAAACAACTTCACACCCTCTCTCTGTCACTTGAATACGTGTGATTGGCCAGCTTGTTCAAACAGTTGAGAAACCTGTAGGCCACCTCTTCAAACCTTTGCCCATGTTTGTTGCTGTAGCGTCCTCTTCTCTTCTCCCATTTCCACTGCTTCAAGTGTTCGCCACGTCCAGGTTCTGAAACTAATATTGCTGTGATCTCTGTATCTGTATCTGCCTCTCTCTGTCTTTCTGTCTGTCTCTATCAACCTATCTGTCTATCTTTTTTTCTCTCTGTTATTCTGTGTGTGTGTGTGTGTGTGTGTGTGTGTGTGTGTACCATTGTCGTTATCCCTCACTCAGACAAAAACACATATTCTGTCCCTCTCACTAACTCTGTGTGTGTGTGTGGTGGGGGGGGGGGGGGGGAGCTGGGCTGGCCATCTACAAGGCCGTCAAGTCCGCGGGCTCCCTGGCTTCAGAGGCTGTGAAAGGGGCAGTGCGCTCGATGCCGCCACCCAGGTATATTGTTGGGTCACCTGGTTGGGGAAGGGCAGTGGGTGTGTGGTGGAGGTGGAGTATGTGTGTGTGTGTGTGTGTGTGTGTGTGTGTGTGTGTGTAGTTATGCATAATTGTTACCCCAACTGGGAGGGGCAGAAACAGGGGTGAGGCACTGAGAGAGGGATGCAAGTCGATCATTATTCCAAATTGTGAAATCATAACACGTTTTAAGAATATTAAGGGACAGGGAGAGAGAGAGAGGTGACATGCCACATCAACAATATTAAGGGACAGGGAGAGAGAGAGGTGACATGTCACAGCAACAATATTAAGGGACAGAGAGAGAGAGGTGACATGTCACAGCAACAATATTAAGGGACAGAGAGAGAGGTGACATGTCACAGCAACAATATTAAGGGACAGAGAGAGAGAGAGGTGACATGTCACATCAACAATATTAAGGGACAGGGAGAGAGAGAGAGAGGTGACATGCCACAGCAACAATATTAAGGGACAGAGAGAGAGGTGACATGCCACAGCAACAATATTAAGGGACAGAGAGAGAGAGGTGACATGTCACAGCAACAATATTAAGGGACAGGGAGAGAGAGAGAGGTGACATGTCACAGCAACAATATTAAGGGACAGGGAGAGAGAGAGAGGTGACATGTCACAGCAACAATATTAAGGGACAGAGAGAGAAGTGACATGTCACATCAACAATATTAAGGGACAGGGAGAGAGAGAGAGGTGACATGTCACAGCAACAATATTAAGGGACAGGGAGATAGAGAGAGAGAGGTGACATGTCACAGCAACAATATTAAGGGACAGAGAGAGAGGTGACATGTCACAGCAACAATATTAAGGGACAGGGAGAGAGAGAGGTGACATGTCACATCAACAATATTAAGGGACAGGGGGAGAGAGAGGTGACATGTCACATCAACAATATTAAGGGACAGGGGGAGAGAGAGAGGTGACATGTCACAGCAACAATATTAAGGGACAGGGAGAGAGAGAGAGGTGACATGCCACAGCAACAATATTAAGGGACAGAGAGAGAGAGAGAGGTGACATGTCACATCAACAATATTAAGGGACAGGGAGAGAGAGAGAGGTGACATGTCACATCAACAATATTAAGGGACAGAGAGAGAGAGGTGACATGCCACAGCAACAATATTAAGGGACAGGGAGAGAGAGAGGTGACATGTCACATCAACAATATTAAGGGACAGGGAGAGAGAGAGGTGACATGTCACAGCAACAATATTAAGGGACAGGGGGAGAGAGAGAGGTGACATGTCACAGCAACAATATTAAGGGACAGAGAGAGAGGTGACATGTCACAGCAACAATATTAAGGGACAGAGAGAGAGAGAGAGGTGACATGTCACAGCAACAATATTAAGGGACAGGGAGAGAGAGAGAGGTGACATGCCACAGCAACAATATTAAGGGACAGGGAGTGAGAGAGGTGACATGTCACATCAACAATATTAAGGGACAGAGAGAGAGAGAGGTGACATGTCACAGCAACAATATTAAGGGACAGAGAGAGAGAGGTGACATGTCACAGCAACAATATTAAGGGACAGGGGGAGAGAGAGAGGTGACATGCCACAGCAACAATATTAAGGGACAGGGAGAGAGAGAGAGGTGACATGTCACATCAACAATATTAAGGGACAGGGAGAGAGAGAGGTGACATGCCACAGCAACAATATTAAGGGACAGGGGGAGAGAGAGAGGTGACATGCCACATCAACAATATTAAGGGACAGAGAGAGAGAGAGGTGACATGCCACAGCAACAATATTAAGGGACAGAGAGAGAGAGGTGACATGTCACAGCAACAATATTAAGGGACAGAGAGAGAGGTGACATGTCACAGCAACAATATTAAGGGACAGGGAGAGAGAGAGAGGTGACATGCCACATCAACAATATTAAGGGACAGGGAGAGAGAGGTGACATGTCACATCAACAATATTAAGGGACAGGGAGAGAGAGGTGACATGCCACAGCAACAATATTAAGGGACAGGGAGAGAGAGAGAGGTGACATGTCACATCAACAATATTAAGGGACAGAGAGAGAGAGGTGACATGTCACATCAACAATATTAAGGGACAGAGAGAGAGAGGTGACATGTCACATCAACAATATTAAGGGACAGGGAGAGAGAGGTGACATGTCACAGCAACAATATTAAGGGACAGAGAGAGAGGTGACATGTCACATCAACAATATTAAGGGACAGAGAGAGAGGTGACATGTCACATCAACAATATTAAGGGACAGGGAGAGAGAGGTGACATGCCACAGCAACAATATTAAGGGACAGGGAGAGAGGTGACATGTCACATCAACAATATTAAGGGAGAGAGAGAGAGGTGACATGTCACATCAACAATATTAAGGGACAGAGAGAGAGGTGACATGCCACATCAACAATATTAAGGGACAGGGAGAGAGAGAGAGGTGACATGCCACAGCAACAATATTAAGGGACAGGGAGAGAGGTGACATGTCACATCAACAATATTAAGGGAGAGAGAGAGAGAGAGAGGTGACATGCCACATCAACAATATTAAGGGACAGGTGACATGTCACAGCAACAATATTAAGGGACAGGGGGAGAGAGAGAGGTGACATGCCACATCAACAATATTAAGGGACAGGGAGAGAGAGAGGTGACATGTCACATCAACAATATTAAGGGACAGGGAGAGAGAGGTGACATGTCACAGCAACAATATTAAGGGACAGGGAGAGAGAGAGAGGTGACATGTCACAGCAACAATATTAAGGGACAGGGAGAGAGAGAGAGGTGACATGTCACATCAACAATATTAAGGGACAGGGAGAGAGAGAGAGGTGACATGTCACAGCAACAATATTAAGGGACAGGGAGAGAGAGAGAGGTGACATGTCACAGCAACAATATTAAGGGACAGGTGACATGTCACAGCAACAATATTAAGGGACAGGGAGAGAGAGAGGTGACATGCCACATCAACAATATTAAGGGACAGAGAGAGAGAGGTGACATGCCACAGCAACAATATTAAGGGACAGGGGGAGAGAGAGAGGTGACATGTCACAGCAACAATATTAAGGGACAGGGAGAGAGAGAGAGGTGACATGTCACAGCAACAATATTAAGGGACAGGGAGAGAGAGAGAGGTGACATGCCACAGCAACAATATTAAGGGACAGGGAGAGAGAGAGAGGTGACATGTCACATCAACAATATTAAGGGACAGGGAGAGAGAGAGAGGTGACATGTCACAGCAACAATATTAAGGGACAGGGAGAGAGAGAGAGGTGACATGTCACATCAACAATATTAAGGGACAGGGAGAGAGAGAGAGGTGACATGTCACAGCAACAATATTAAGGGACAGAGAGAGAGAGAGGTGACATGTCACAGCAACAATATTAAGGGACAGGGGGAGAGAGAGGTGACATGTCACAGCAACAATATTAAGGGACAGGGGGAGAGAGAGGTGACATGCCACAGCAACAATATTAAGGGACAGAGAGAGAGAGGTGACATGCCACATCAACAATATTAAGGGACAGAGAGAGAGAGGTGACATGTCACATCAACAATATTAAGGGACAGGGAGAGAGAGAGGTGACATGTCACATCAACAATATTAAGGGACAGAGAGAGAGAGGTGACATGTCACAGCAACAAAGGAGCCAATGATCCAAGGGCGCGTCATTCCCGACACAATGACATCCACCTGGCTAATTGTCTCCCCTAATCGACATCACTCTTGTCACAGAGAGGAAACACTTCTTTATTTTGTTTATTTATCTTTTTTTTTCTTTTTCTTTTTTTTCTTCTTTTTTTTGAGAGTATGAGATGAGACCACGATTAAACATGTCTCAGTGTATCTAAAATAAAACAAATGTATAACACTTTTGCTGATAAACAGACAATGTGTTGATGAAGAAGAAGAAGAAGAAGAAGAAGAAGAAGAAGAAGAAGAAGAAGAAGAAGAAAAAGCATGACCATTTCTGCAGTACAAGACGGAGCTTGATCATGCGTCCACGTTGCTATAAAAGCAAATGGAAACAAAGATGTTATAATCGTATATATATATATATATATATATATATATATATATATCTGTGTGTGTGTGTGTGTGTGTGTGTGTGCATAAAACTGGGGTGTAGGCTAGTCCCTGAAGCGTTCAAAGGAATATATGTGCAGGCGGTTAACACACAAAACGGGTGTGGGGAAGGGGAGAGGGGTGGGGAAAAAAAACCCAGAAAGCACAAAACGTATTCTCCACTCGGAATAAAAACCTTCCGATGTGGAAGAAACAAGACAGTTGCGTCATACATCTCCTGGACAATTCGATTGGAGTGTGTGTTTGTTTGTTTGTTTGTTTGTTTGTTTGTTTGTTTTCCCTCACCGACCTTAATGGTATTTGTATTTATTTGTATTTCTTTTTATCGCAACAGATTTCTCTGTGAAATTCGGGCTGCTCTCTCCAGGGAGAGCTCGTCGCTATTCTACAGTGCCACCCCCACGTTCTAGGTTTGTTATGTGCATAATCATAATAATAATATAATTTTTTTAATTTTTTTTTAAACCCAGCCGTCCACTGAATTCAAAGAATGGGCTGCCGCTATTTCTCTGTTTCAGGACATTACTTTCACTTGGAACAAATCCCGTCTTTCCCTTTGGCGCATCCCTGCACTGTGTGGTTTTCAAAACTGACTTCTTTCTAAAAATAGCCTCTTCCTAACCTTCCTCCAGTGTGTAGTTTTTCTTCTAAGATTTCTGTCCACATGTGTTTAAAGATTCAGACGTTTGTAAGAACACTATGTACTGTATATTTCTTTTCAACAGTATTATGTGATGAAATGTTGAACAGCTACCACCATGAATCTGCTCTCTCTCTCTCTCTCTCTCTCTCCCTCTCTCTCTCTCTTATAACAGTTCGTCTTTGCAAAATACAGATAAGTACGACTCTTCAGCTAAAAAAAAAAAAAAGTAATTTGTTTTTCTTTTCTTTTTCTTTTTTTTCTCTTCATTTTTAATGAACAAATTACCCTGACTAAAGAAGCAAGTACTGCTATCCTAAGTGAGGTAAATACACGCAACTTCCAGAGTATATCGCTTCCTATCATCTCTCTCTCTCTCTCTCTCTCTCTCTCTCTCTCTGTCTCTGTCTCTCTCTCTCTCTCTCTCTCTCTCTCTCTCTCTCTCTCTCTCTCTCTCTCGCTCAGTCTAACTTAGTTTCGAATCTGAGTTAAATTAAGCTTAAAATCAGATACTTTCTAGGACTCTGAACCGTGCAGTACTCAAACGTCAAGTTTGGCCATCCAATTTGTCCTGACTGGTTTTAACTGATCAAACGAAATTGGACACACACACACACACACACACACACACACACACACACACACACACACACACACACACACACACACACGTACGCACGCACGCACGCAAGCACGCACGCACGCACGCACGCACACGCACACACACACACATCAGATCTGGAAAAAAAATCAGACGAAAGGAAAAGTGTACTTGGGAATATGATGCAAATGAGAGAAGCTGATTAATGTCAATAAATAGTGGATATGGTCAGAAAGGAAAATAAAGAATAAAAATGGAGAACAGAAGAAAGGAGGAAGAGTTGGATGAAATCTCCAAATAAGGCCAAAACTAGAAAAAACAGAACTACAGAAAGGAGAAGGCTAATGATAATCAGCCGAATCCAATAATGGAAATCCCGAGCAGGAAAAAAAAAAGTTACTAGCCGCCGTGGCGAAGTGGTTAGCGTCGCGGACTGATGGCTGGGAGGACGCGGGTTCGAATCCCAGCGGAGGTGGGTTTTTCGGCCCGTGGCCGGCTCCTACCCAGAGTTGAGTGTGCTGTGGGCTTAGATGGGAAGACTGGGACCACACAGTCGAGTGTCATCCACTTCAAGGATGCGTCTTTGGGTGTGTTGCTCTAATTACCTGACCAACATTGCAAGTGTCTGTATCTCTCGGGCCTGGTTAACACCGGGATATCATTATGACAGGAAGCGTACAGTACAGCCTTGTCATGCAGCCCCAAACCAAAATGGACTTCCATAGCAACATCGTTATCGTCATCGTCATCCTACTCCTCCTCCATCATCATCAATATAAACAAAACAGTCTCAAAGTCTGTGGCCTTTCATGCCCTGCTCTCATGGTGACCCCAGTTTCGATACCCCTCCACTTCTGTGCTTGGGGTGAGTCCTGTCAGCGTCTTCAGTGTCGGCAGATTCATGGGGGGTTGTTGTTTGCGGGACGTGGTGGCGGTCTCCACTCTGGGCGGAACGCTCACTCAGTCTGGCTCCGCGACAAAGTCATTATTGTCGTTGTTCTTGTTGTTCTAGGAGGAGGAGGAGAACAAGAAGAAGGAGGAGGAGGAGAACAACAAGAACAACAAGAACTAGGAGGAAGAGAAGGAGGAGGAGGATAACAAGAAGGAGGAGGAGGAGAACAAGAAGAAGGAGAACAAGAAGAAGGAGGAGAACAACAAGAAGGAGGAGAACAAGAACAAGAACAAGAAGGAGGAGGAGGAGGAATGGGAGAATAAGAAGAACAAGGAGGAGGAGGGGAACAGCCAGACCAACAAGAACAAGAAAAACAAGAAGAAGGAGGAGAAGGAGTAGGAGGAGGAGAACAAGAAGAACAAGAAGAAGGAGGAGAAGAAGAAGAAGAAGAAGAAGAAGAAGAAGAAGAAGAAGAAGATTGATTGATTGATTGAATCTTTAATGGGTAAAGAATTAGGCACAGTAAAGGCCTTTTTACAATTCTGCCCATTTAACGACAT
>NC_134879.1:687847-700347 GCF_041734735.1 Babylonia areolata
CCCCCAAAAAAAGAAGAAAAGAAAAAGAAACGCATGCCATCAAAAAAGCACAGAATGATAGAAAGAAAGAAAGAACAAAAACACAAAAGAAACAAAAAAGAAAATAAAGAAAAAAATCACGAAAGAACAAATGGGAAACACGGAAGAAAGAAAAAGATAGACAGATGGTTAGATAGATAGAAAAGAAGAAAGGGTGAAAAAAAAGAAACAAAACTAAAAAGAATGAAGCACATGTTGGAAAAAAGACAGTAACAAGAAAACAAAGAGGAAGAAGAAGAGCGAAGAACGAAACAAAAGAAGAAAGAATGGAACAACAACAACAACAAAAGAATAAAAACATATATAATACAAAGGAGGAAGTAAAGGAAAAAAAATCTCTCAAGAAAGAAAGTAAGAAAGAAGGTAAGAAAGAAAGTAAGAAAGAAGGTAAGAAAACGAATAAGTTAACTAAGAAACCACAAGGGAGAAAAAAAAACAAAAAAAAAAACCCAAGCGCTACCACGCATCTTCTATTTGCCCAGAACAGATGACTTCCCGTCAGATAAGAAAAACTGTCTCCATCCCCCAAAGACGTGTGCCCAGACCTTGTCCTGTCCCCCTGTCTGATGTTAGCCTCCGGACATTCCGGCGCCTCCTCCACTCACGTGTCCTCGCGAAAAGAGCATCTTCCTCTGTGTCACAGCAGTGCAGAGAATGGCTTTGGGGGGAGGGTTTTGGAGAGCGGTGTAGTTCCCGGGAGAGCGTAGGGCCCAGCTAACTTACCATGGATGTCCTGAAAAGCCGTCAATGTTGCTTTTCAGTACCAGCTATGCAGAACACCCATGTCACTGAAATGCAAGCAGGTCATGGGTCTGTTGTCCATTAACTAACTGCTCTTAATGTTTGGTAGTGGGATAACCACATTTCCTACAAATGACGGGGGAATCCCTGACTATTCTTAGACATCATAGTTTCTGTTTTTATAGCACAAGGGGATTTTGCACTCAAAACTGACTAGCAGTAGAAGTGTTTTAAAACTGAAATCAGTCACACAGAGACCACGAATAAAAACTGATATCAACATAATGACACACTATGCACAAGTAAGTGACTGGTGACTAATAATAATAATAATAATGGTATTTATATAGCGCTGAATCTTGTGCAGAGACAAATCAAAGCGCTTTCACACCAGTCATTCACGCGCATGCATAACTCTAAAACTGTAGAAACTAAAGACAAGGAAGAGGCAGGCAATGGAAGCTATTTTGGGAAAAGGTGGGTTTTAAGGCCAGACTTGAAAGAGCTGAGTGTGGAGACTTGACGAAGCGAAAGAGGAAGTTCATTCCAATTGCAAGGTCCAGAGACAGAGAAAAAACGGCGGCCAACAGTCGAGTGTTTGAATCTGGGTATGCGTAAACAGAGTGGATCCGAAGCCGATCGTAATGAGCGAGATGGAGTGTAGAGGTGAAGGCAGCCGCAGAGATAGGAAGGGGCAGTTTTGTGAATACATCTATAACATAGAGTGCTGATCTTGTACTTTGTTCGGTGTGAGACAGGGAGCCAGTGGAGATGTTGCAAAAGAGGAGTGATGTGCTCAGACCTTTTCTTTCTGAGGACGAGTCGGGCAGCAACTAACAGCCAACACAGCTTGCTCACAAACTCAACCTTAATTCTTTTGGAGCACCTTCTCATACAGTAAAAAGCTGATCAAACTTCAGCTAACAGATAAGTCTCGTTTGATCTATTCTGTAACAATTAGACTGGGAGTGACAGACTCGAAATTATTTTCAGAATTGTTCTGTGCCCTCGGAAAAGAACGTTTGCTCCTTGGTTAATGATGTGATCCCTACATTATGTGTTGTATCGATTTCCACTCCCTGCCACCTTTCCAAATGGCCCCTCTTCTGTGGAAAAACAAAACAAAGAAAGAACAGAAAAAAATAAAACAGAATAAAACAATGACGGATGTACAGAGGAAAGCAAAAAGAAAGAGAGGCAGGACTCAAGGAAGGAGTGCACATGTACCAGAAAAAAAGAAAGAAAAGAAAAAGAGAGAGAAGGAAAGACGAGGGTGGAGACCAATAGAAAAAAGCTAACTAGATTCAACTTCCAAAACGAAAGGACAATACTTTATCTGCGTTGGGGTTGAGAAACGGACATCAGTTACAACCCCAAACGAGACGAGGAAGTGGTATTTTTCCATGCTGTGGTCTTTCACAAGCCAAACAACATGCACATAAAAAACGAAAACGAATATATACAGAGAAGCAGCTGAGCATGCACATACGTTCAGCTAAGTCTTCGTATTTATTCGTCTTTGTGTTTTATTTCCTTAAGGTGTGCACGGTACTTTAGTGTTTTGAAACGCTTGCTTTGTTTTCACTCATCTAACTGCAGATAGTTTGGTTTATTGTGGAAGACTGATGCAATGTTTACTCTGGTGGTGAATTATATCTTTACAATCAGTGTGTTGAATTCCGCATTTCATTTTCCCACCAATGTACCTGTGTCCAAGGAAACTGGTATGAAAAAAGGCAAAAAGAACTGTTCCCACCAATGTACCTGTGTCCAAAGAAACTGGTATGAAATAAAGGCAAAACGAAAAACGAAAGAAGATGAAAGGAAGGAAGCAAGTGAGAAAGATATAGAACTAGTTCAAAAAGGTTAATAAAATAGATAAATCTGTAACCAGAAAAAGACAGAAAGGGGAAAAGAGAAAGAAACAAACAAAGAAAGAAAGACAGACAGAATTTTAAAAAGAAAGAAAGAGCAAATAAAGAAAAGAAAGAAAGTAGAGGGAAAATGTGTGGGTTTGAAATCCCACATGGATCATGCTAGCCATGGAGATGGAAAAAAATCTCCACTCATCTCACAAGATGCTGGCAGGGCTGTGTCATGAATCTCAAGAACTATCAGCTGTGGTCATGAATCTCAGGAACTATCGGCTGTGTCATGAATCTCAAAAACTATCAGACAGGCTCAGAGAAAGAAACACAGGCTGTGTCATGAATCTCAAGAACTATCGGCTGTGGTCATGAATCTCAAGAACTATCAGACAGGCACAGAGAAAGAAACACAGGCTGTGTCATGAATCTCAAGAACTATCGGCTGTGGTCATGAATCTCAAGAACTATCAGCTGTGTCATGAATCTCAAGAACTATCAGCTGTGTCATGAATCTCAAGAACTACCAGGCAGACACAGAGAGAGAGAAACACAGGCTGTGTCATGAATCTCAAGAACTATCAGCTGTGTCATGAATCTCAAGAACTATCAGCTGTGGTCATGAATCTCAAGAACTATCGGCTGTGGTCATGAATCTCAAGAACTATCGGCTGTGGTCATGAATCTCAAGAACTACCAGGCAGACACAGAGAGAGAGAAACACAGGCTGTGTCATGAATCTCAAGAACTACCAGGCAGACACAGAGAGAGAGAAACACAGGCTGTGTCATGAATCTCAAGAACTATCAGCTGTGTCATGAATCTCAAGAACTATCAGCTGTGTCATGAATCTCAAGAACTATCAGCTGTGTCATGAATCTCAAGAACTATCAGCTGTGTCATGAATCTCAAGAACTATCAGCTGTGGTCATGAATCTCAAGAACTATCAGCTGTGGTCATGAATCTCAAGAACTATCGGCTGTGTCATGAATCTCAAGAACTATCGGCTGTGGTCATGAATCTCAAGAACTATCAGACAGGCTCAGAGAAAGAAACACAGGCTGTGTCATGAATCTCAAGAACTATCGGCTGTGTCATGAATCTCAAGAACTATCAGCTGTGGTCATGAATCTCAAGAACTATCGGCTGTGTCATGAATCTCAAGAACTATCGGCTGTGGTTATAAATCTCAAGAACTATCAGACAGGCACAGAGAAAGAAACACAGGCTGCGTCATGAATCTCAAGAACTATCGGCTGTGGTCATGAATCTCAGGAACTATCGGCTGTGGTCATGAATCTCAAGAACTATCGGCTGTGTCATGAATCTCAAGAACTATCAGCTGTGTCATGAATCTCAAGAACTATCAGCTGTGGTCATGAATCTCAAGAACTATCGGCTGTGTCATGAATCTCAAGAACTATCGGCTGTGGTCATGAATCTCAAGAACTATCAGACAGGCTCAGAGAAAGAAACACAGGCTGTGTCATGAATCTCAAGAACTATCGGCTGTGTCATGAATCTCAAGAACTATCAGCTGTGGTCATGAATCTCAAGAACTATCGGCTGTGTCATGAATCTCAAGAACTATCGGCTGTGGTTATAAATCTCAAGAACTATCAGACAGGCACAGAGAAAGAAACACAGGCTGCGTCATGAATCTCAAGAACTATCGGCTGTGGTCATGAATCTCAGGAACTATCGGCTGTGGTCATGAATCTCAAGAACTATCGGCTGTGTCATGAATCTCAAGAACTATCGGCTGTGGTCATGAACCTCAAGAACTATCAGGCAGGCACAGAGAATGAAACACAGGCTGTGGTCATGAATCTCAAGAACTACCAGGAAGGCAGAGGCAGGCAGAAACAGGGAAACACAGGCTGTGGTCATGAACCTCAAGAACTACCAGGAAGGCAGAGGCAGGCAGAAACAGGGAAACACAGGCTGTGGTCATGAATCTCAAGAACTATCAGGAAGGCAGAGGCAGGCAGACACAGGGAAACACAGGCTGTGGTCATGAATCTCAAGAACTATCAGGAAGGCAGAGGCAGGCAGAAACAGGGAAACACAGGCTGTGGTCATGAATCTCAAGAACTATCGGCTGTGTCATAAATCTCAAGAACTATCAGACAGGCACAGAGAAAGAAACACAGGCTGTGTCATGAATCTCAAGAACTATCGGCTGTGGTCATGAATCTCAAGAACTATCAGACAGGCACAGAGAAAGAAACACAGGCTGTGTCATGAATCTCAAGAACTATCAATCAGGCAGAGGCAGGCAGACACAGGGAAACACAGGCTGTGTCATGAATCTCAAGAACTATCAATCAGGCAGAGGCAGGCAGACACAGGGAAACACAGGCTGTGGTCATGAATCTCAAGAACTATCAATCAGGCAGAGGCAGGCAGACACAGGGAAACACAGGCTGTGGTCATGAATCTCAAGAACTATCAATCAGGCAGAGGCAGGCAGACACAGGGAAACACAGGCTGTGGTCATGAATCTCAAGAACTATCAATCAGGCAGAGGCAGGCAGACACAGGGAAACACAGGCTGTGGTCATGAATCTCAAGAACTATCATGCAGGCAGAGGCAGGCAGACACAGGGAAACACAGGCTGTGGTCATGAATCTCAAGAACTATCAATCAGGCAGAGGCAGGCAGACACAGGGAAACACAGGCTGTGGTCATGAATCTCAAGAACTATCAATCAGGCAGAGGCAGGCAGACACAGGGAAACACAGGCTGTGGTCATGAATCTCAAGAACTATCAATCAGGCAGAGGCAGGCAGACACAGGGAAACACAGGCTGTGGTCATGAATCTCAAGAACTATCAATCAGGCAGAGGCAGGCAGAAACAGTGAAACACAGGCTGTGGTCATGAATCTCAAGAACTATCAATCAGGCAGAGGCAGGCAGACACAGGGAAACACAGGCTGTGGTCATGAATCTCAAGAACTATCAATCAGGCAGAGGCAGGCAGACACAGGGAAACACAGGCTGTGGTCATGAATCTCAAGAACTATCAATCAGGCAGAGGCAGGCAGACACAGGGAAACACAGGCTGTGGTCATGAATCTCAAGAACTATCAATCAGGCAGAGGCAGGCAGAAACAGTGAAACACAGGCTGTGGTCATGAATCTCAAGAACTATCAATCAGGCAGAGGCAGGCAGAAACAGTGAAACACAGGCTGTGGTCATGAATCTCAAGAACTATCAATCAGGCAGAGGCAGGCAGAAACAGGGAAACACAGGCTGTGGTCATGAATCTCAAGAACTATCAATCAGGCAGAGGCAGGCAGACACAGGGAAACACAGGCTGTGGTCATGAATCTCAAGAACTATCAATCAGGCAGAGGCAGGCAGACACAGGGAAACACAGGCTGTGGTCATGAATCTCAAGAACTATCAATCAGGCAGAGGCAGGCAGACACAGGGAAACACAGGCTGTGGTCATGAATCTCAAGAACTATCAATCAGGCAGAGGCAGGCAGACACAGGGAAACACAGGCTGTGGTCATGAATCTCAAGAACTATCAATCAGGCAGAGGCAGGCAGAAACAGTGAAACACAGGCTGTGGTCATGAATCTCAAGAACTATCAATCAGGCAGAGGCAGGCAGAAACAGTGAAACACAGGCTGTGGTCATGAATCTCAAGAACTATCAATCAGGCAGAGGCAGGCAGACACAGGGAAACACAGGCTGTGGTCATGAATCTCAAGAACTATCAATCAGGCAGAGGCAGGCAGACACAGGGAAACACAGGCTGTGGTCATGAATCTCAAGAACTATCAATCAGGCAGAGGCAGGCAGACACAGGGAAACACAGGCTGTGGTCATGAATCTCAAGAACTATCAATCAGGCAGAGGCAGGCAGACACAGGGAAACACAGGCTGTGGTCATGAATCTCAAGAACTATCAATCAGGCAGAGGCAGGCAGAAACAGGGAAACACAGGCTGTGGTCATGAATCTCAAGAACTATCAATCAGGCAGAGGCAGGCAGAAACAGGAAAACACAGGCTGTGGTCATGAATCTCAAGAACTATCAATCAGGCAGAGGCAGGCAGACACAGGGAAACACAGGCTGTGTCATGAATCTCGAGAACTATCAGGAAGGCAGAGGCAGGCAGACACAGGGAAACACAGGCTGTGTCATGAATCTCGAGAACTATCGGCTGTGGTCATGAATCTCAAGAACTATCAATCAGGCAGAGGCAGGCAGACACAGGGAAACACAGGCTGTGGTCATGAACCTCAAGAACTATCATGCAGGCAGAGGCAGGCAGAGAGAAAGAAACACAGGCAAGCAAGAAAGACGAATAAAGACAAGGAAGAAAATGAAAACAGAAATAAATCGTGTAAGAGAGAAGTGATAGATAGGAAAAGAGAGAGAGCAGAAGAAAGAAATGATAGAAAGAGACAAGGCGAGAAGGAAAAGAAAAGAGAAAAAAGAATGAAAGAAAGAAAAGGATAACTCAACAAAGTTCAGAAAGAAAAAAGAAAGAAATGCATGCTTGCATTAAAGAGAGAAAGAAAGAAAGAAAGAAGAAAGAAAGGCAGAAAGGAAGACAGAAAGAAAAAAGGAATGAAAGGAAGACAGAAAGAAAAAAGGAAGAAATGTACGACTGCAAGAGAAACGCAGACAAATAGGGGAAGAAAAAAAAAAGAAAAAAAGAAAAAAGGAGATATGCGAAAAGAAATAGAGACTCGTGGAAAGCAGGAAACCATGGTATAATCAAAGAAAGGAAAAAGAAATAGAGATGGTGGAAAGCAGGAAACCATGGTATAATCAAAGAAAGGAAAAAGAAATAGAGACTCGTGGAAAGCAGGAAACCATGGAATAATCAAAGAAAGGAAAAAGAAATAGAGATTCGTGGAAAGCAGGAAACCATGGAATAGTCAAAGAAAGGAAAAAGAAATAGAGATGGTGGAAAGTAGGAAACCATGGTATAATCAAAGAAAGGAAAAAGAAATAGAGACTGGTGGAAAGCAGGAAACCATGGTATAATCAAAGAAAGGAAAAAGAAATAGAGACTGGTGGAAAGCAGGAAACCATGGCATAATCAAAGAAAGATGGGAGGAAGGCAGCACAAGAAAGAGAGAGATAGAGAAAGGAAGGAATAAATCACAAGCAATAAAAAAAAGACTAAAAAATCTAACAAAACTGGCTCTACCTATCTTCTATTCGTCTGGAATGAATGACTTCCCGTCAGAAAAAAAAAGAAAAAAGTCCTCACCCTCCTCCGAAGACGTGTGCCCAGACCTTGTTCTGTTCCCCTGTCTGATGTTAGCCTGCGGACATTTCGGCACTTCTTCCGATCACGTGTCCACGTGAAAAGAACATCTTCCTGTGTGTCACAGCAGTGCTGAGAATAGAAGGGCCTGGAGGACGGGGGGGGGGGGGGGGGGAGAGAGCACTGGCTAACTGGGTGCAAGTGTGTTGAGAGTGTTAGGGTTCATGGAATTTACCTTTTTTTCTTGTTGCTGTGGTCCCCATTGTGTCCTTGAATATCTACCCTACCTCTCTCAAACAACTCTCCCAAATACTTACCTACCTCTCTCAAACAATTCCTCCTAATACCTACCCTACCTCTCTCAAACAACTCTCCTAAATACCTACCTACCTGTCTCAAACTCCTCTCCCAAGTGTCCAGTGTCTCTACCAGTGTTTGATTCCTTTATTTGTTTTTTCTGTAACATCAGGCTGAAACTTATTGCAGAGGAATCACTGACCCAGCAGTTTTCAAGTACGGTAAAGCCCTACTTTGTAGCTTGAAGTACACTTGAAAATTGACAGTCAGACTCCAGTCTAAAATGTTTTAAACTGGTTGAGCTATACAACTCCAATCTTAATGTTTTTAGCCAGTAGATGTCACACCATTCAGCTTAATGGATTTTTGTGTACAGTGCAGATCCTTGTGTGTGTGTGTGTGTGCGCGCGCGCGCGCGTGTGTGTGTGTGTGTGTTTGTGTCTGTGTCTGTGTGTGTCTGTTTGTATGTCTATCTGTCTGCCTGTCTGTGTGCGCTGTGTCTGTGTGACAAAAGCAACACAAGACTAACAAAGAAAAAAGTGTGTCAAGGTAACAAAGAACAACCTACAAAAACAATATATCAAAGAAAACAATATTCTCTTCTTCTTCTTTTTTTCTAACTCGTTTTAAATCCGTGGTAAAAATGGGTATAAAAAGTACAAACTTTTTAACCATGTTTTACAAACTTGTTTATGGATCTTAACAAAGACGTGGACCAGACGGGAAGCATGCAGACATGTGAGTGGTGGTGTGGCCTTTCCCAAAATACCCTTCTTCAAGTGGCCAGTCTTTACCGCGAGATGAGAGACCAAGAGAGGAATTTCACACTGAACCGGGTTTGCTTGAGAGGGGTGTCTTTGCCAACAGATGAGTCCACAGTATGCTGCATTTCACCAGAGCTTGGAGGCGCCGAGGCAGAATTGATTAGGCGCTGGTCTTCCTTTGCAGTGTTTTGTGTTGTGTGTGTGTGTGTGTGTGTGTGTGTGTGTGTGTGTGTGTGTATGTGTTGATGATTCTATGCCACATTGAATTGAGGTGGAGTGATGGCCTAGAGGTAACGCGTCCGCCTAGGAAGCGAGAGAATCTGAGCGCACTGGTTCGAATCACGGCTCAGCCGCCGATATTTTTTCCCCCTCCACTAGACCTTAAGTGGTGGTCTGGACGCTAGTCATTCGGATGAGACGATAAACCGAGGTCCCGTGTGCAGCATGCACTTAGCGCACGTAAAAGAATCCACGGCAACAAAAGGGTTGTTTCTGGCAAAATTCTGTAGAAAAATTCACTTCGATAAGAAAAACAAACAAAAAACTGCACGCAGGTAAAAAAACCCAAAAATGGGTGGCGTTGATGATTGTCTTGATTTCATCGTATGACACCAGTTTGTTGGCCTGCTCCTTCTGTGCACCGTCTTTTGCCAGAATGTCCGCTTTTTCGTTGCCTCTGATGCCACAGTGTGCTGGTACCCACTGTATCACCACTTTCTCCACTCTGGCACTCAGGGCAACAAGGGCTGAAGTGAGATGGTTCTGTTCCTTGCAGCGGGAGTCTTGAGGGCTTGGAGCACGGAGAGAGCGTCTGAGAACACCACCACCTGCCCTGTTGTTCTTGTGGAGTTATGCGTGGCTGTTATGGCTGCCTCACAGAGGGCTTCTCGCTCAGCTCGGAAGTTGGTGGAGGGCCCCCGCTTTAGGCACGGTATTGTGTCTGGGAAAGGCACTTTGCTCGGAGTTTCCTCTCACTCCACGCAGGCGTGAACAGGAACGTGACTAAGGTTGGGGAAGGTTAATCAAAAGCCAGACAAAGGGCTGATTTGGACCTGCCCTTCTTCCTGTGCCTCAGTCCAAGAAGCAGCGGCTATCACTTCACGGCCCCGGAGGTGATATAAGACAGGCGGTCCTTTAACTCACTCAGTACGGCCAGTCCTCTCTTCTCCTCTACACAGACCCCTCGGATGTCCAGTGGATGTCTCAATGACCCAATCTTTAGCTTCCGTCGTCATAATTGTGGTATTGTTTGTCCACATTCACCTCTTCAGTATAAGAGCCTTCCGCTTGCAATATTTTGATGGTGATAATTGGGGTGAAACGCTGTTAACGTCGTCTCTTTCGCCGTTCGTATGGAGAGAGTTAATCTATCGTTTTCACCTGGCATCGAATGTGAAGAAGGATCAGTCTCCGAATGTCTCAGTGTGTTTGCCTTCTTTGAATATTTCATTGTTATTCCTTTTTTCTGTTGATCCATTAATACAAGGTAAAGTGCCTTTCAACTATAATGTGCAGCATGCAGGAGATAAAAACGAAAATAATGTTGTATGACCATTGTAACTTAGCTTCGTTAACTTAGGATACCAGTTCCATAGTTTTCGTATGTACCATCAGCATGTGCGTGTGTGTGTGTGTGTGTGTGTGTGTGTGTGTGTGTGTGTGTGTGTGTGTGTGTGTGTGTGTGTGTGTGTGTGTGTGTGTGTGTGTGTGTGTGTTACCATGCCATGTAAATCAATGTGGAATGCTCGGTATCATTATCTTGAAGCTCCACAGCCTTGCCAGATAAGTATCAGACCTAAAATGCCTTCTTTTTGTACTAATCAGACCTAAAATGCCTTCTTTTTGTACTAATCAGACCTAAAATGCCTTCTTTTTGTACTAATCAGACCTAAAATGCCTTCTTTTTGTACTAATCAGACCTAAAATGACTTCTTTTTGTACTAATCAGACATAAAATGCCTTCTTTTTGTACTAATCAGCCTTTTTTTTAGTAACAAAATAATAATCATTACCAACAGCCTTCTAATAAGCACAAAAAAATTAAATAGAATAAAGATGTTAAATTGATGCATCGCATACAACGTTTCCTACTCTGATCAAGCCTGCAGGTTCCACACCGTCAGTCTTTTCATCGCTCGTGGAAATGTATTTTGGTTCGTCTGCTCTTTCTGGCTCTGTAAACATGAGCTGTGTGGGTTTCTTTTTCAGTCACCACGTATTTAGCCCCGTGATTAGTAGGCATTGCTACTGTCTAAGTTGTTTATGGGGTATTACTACTATGTATGTTGTTTCAGGGGTATTACTATTCTCCAAGTTGTTTAAGGGGTATTGCTACTCTCTAGGTTGTTTAAGGGGCATTACTACTCTCTGAATTGTTTAAGGGGCATTACTACTCTCTAAGTTGTCAAAGGGGTTTTACTACTAAGTCGTTTAAGGGGAATTACAACTCTCTAAGTTGTTTAAGGGCCATTACTACTCTGAGTTGTTTAAGGGCCTTTACTACTCTCTGAGTTGTTTAAGGGGCATTACTACTCTCTAAGTTGTTTAAGGGGTATTGCTACTAAGTTATTTAAGGGGCATTACTACTCTCTAAGTTATTTAAGGGGCATTACTACTCTGAGTTGTTTAACGGCCTTTACTACTCTCTGAGTTGTTTAAGGGGCATTACTACTCTCTAAGTTGTTTAAGGGGCATTACTACTCTCTAAGTTGTTTAAGGGGTATTGCTACTAAGTTATTTAAGGGGCATTACTACTCTCTAAGTTATTTAAGGGGCATTGCTACTCTCTAAGTTGTTTAAGGGGCATTACTACTCTCTAAGTTGTTTAAGGGGTATTGCTACTCTCTAAGTTGTTTAAGGGGCATTACTACTCTCTATGTTGTTTAAGGGGCATTACTACTCTCTATGTTGTTTAAGGGGCATTACTACTCTCTTAGTTGTTTAAGGGGTATTGCTACTCTCTAAGTTGTTTAAGGGGCATTACTACTCTCTAAGTTGTTTAAGGGGCATTACTTCTCTCTAAGTTGTTTAAGGGGTATTACTACTCTCTAAGTTGTTTAAGGGGTATTACTACTCTCTAAGTTAAGAGGCATTACTACTCTCTATGTTGTTTACGTTCACCTCGTCGCTAAGAGAACTCCCATCTCGTCGTGTCATCTCTGCCTGTGCGTTTGTTCCTCTCTCTGTCTCCGTCTCTGTCTTGTCTATCTTTCTTGTCTGCCTTGTCTGTCTGCCTCTCTGTCTCCGTCTCTGTCTTGTCTGTCTGTCTCTCTGTCTATGTATCTGTCTCTCTTGTCTGTCTGTCTCTCTGTCTATGTATCTGTCTCTGTCTGTCTTGTCTGTCTTGTCTGTCTCTCTCTCTGTCTATGTATCTGTCTCTGTCTGTCTCTGTCTGTCTTGTCTGTCTCTCTCTCTGTCTATGTATCTGTCTCTGTCTGTCTTGTCTGTCTGTCTCTGTCTGTCTCTGTCTGTCTTGTCTGTCTCTCTCTGTCTATGTATCTGTCTCTGTCTGTCTGTCTTGTCTGTCTCTCTGTCTCCGATTATGTCTTTTGAC
>NC_134879.1:705347-717847 GCF_041734735.1 Babylonia areolata
TCCAAATCACCATTCATGTGACCATCATCATAGTGTGCATGCTGTATCGATACAATGATTCCCCCATTTGTATCATCCCAATCACCATTCATGTGACCCTCATCATAGTGTGCATGCTGTATCGATACAATGATTCCCCCATTTGTATCATCCAAATCACCATTCATGTGACCATCATCACAGAGTGCATGCTGTATCGATACAATGATTCCCCCATTTGTATCATCCAAATCACCATTCATGTGACCCTCATCATAGTGTGCATGCTGTATCGATACAATGATTCCCCCATTTGTATCATCCCAATCACCATTCATGTGACCATCATCACAGAGTGCATGCTGTATCGATACAATGATTCCCTCATTTGTTTCATTCAAATCACCATTCATGTGACCATCATCACAGTGTGCATGCTGTATCGATACAATGATTCCCTCCATTTGTATCATCCCAATCACCATTCATGTGACCATCATCACAGAGTGCATGCTGTATCGATACAATGATTCCCCCATTTGTATCATCCAAATCACCATTCATGTGACCATCATCATAGTGTGCATGCTGTATCGATACAATGATTCCCCCATTTGTATCATCCAAATCACCATTCATGTGACCCTCATCACAGAGTGCATGCTGTATCGATACAATGATTCCCCCATTTGTATCATCCAAATCACCATTCATGTGACCATCATCATAGTGTGCATGCTGTATCGATACAATGATTCCCCCATTTGTATCATCCAAATCACCATTCATGTGACCATCATCATAGTGTGCATGCTGTATCGATACAATGATTCCCCCATTTGTATCATCCAAATCACCATTCATGTGACCATCATCACAGAGTGCATTCTGTATCGATACAATGATTTCCTCCATTTGTTTTATTCAAATGTTTCCCCATCGAGGGCTGACTAAAAACAACAAGACTGTCTTCCTTACTCTGTTTCACTCAGAATATAAAATTCCTTCAGTTCAATTCAATTCAGTTCTCTCTCTCTCTCTCTCTCTCTCTCTCTCTCTCTCTCTTCTTTCTCTTCCTCTCTCCCTCCCTCCCTCTCCCCACCCACTATCTCTAAGAACCAGTGCCCTCCACACCCCCATACCCTGTAAACACCCCCTCTCCCCCCTCCCTCTCCCCACCCGCTATCTCTAAGAACCAGTGCCCTCCACACACCCCTACCCTGTAACCACCCCCTCCCCCTCCCTCTCCCCACCCGCTATCTCTAAGAACCAGTGCCCTCCACACCCCCATACCCTGCAACCACCCCCCCCCCCTCCCCCCTCCCTCTCCCCACCCGCTATCTCTAAGAACCAGTGCCCTCCACACCCCCATACCCTGTAACCACCCCCTCCCTCTCCCCACCCCCTCTCCTCCCCTCCTTCTCCCCACCCGCTATCTCTAAGAACCAGTGCCCTCCACACCCCTCTACCCTCTAACCACCCCCTCTCAAATCCCGAGCAGAGACTGTGGTCCGTCCAAGCTGTGACGTCTGACAAGGGGTCCGGAATAATCCGTCTGCCGGTCCTGTGACTAAAGGAGTTGGAGGAGAAAACAAGGAAGGCGTCAGACAGCGAGAAGGAAACAAGACGGAAAATGAAACACAGCAGGCAGACAGGGAAAGACAATAGAGACACAGAGTGAGAGTGAGTGAGAGATACGTTTAAGAGAGAGAGAGAGAGAGAGAGAGAGAGAGAGAGAGAGAGAGAGAGAGAGGAGGAGGAGGAAACATAGAGAGATGGATAGATGGACTGACATGTGTGTATGTATAATTACATATAGACAGATAGATAGATATTGATACACGTGTGTGTGTGTGTGTGTGTGTGTGTGTGTGTGTGTGTGTGTGTGTGTGTGTGTGTGTGTGTGTGTGGACAGAGAGAGACAGGCAGACAGAGACAGAAAGACAAAGAGAGAGAAGGGGGAAAAGGAAAGAGAGAGAGAGAGAGGGGAGGGAGAGAGAGAGAGAGTGTGTGTGTGAGTGAGTGTGTGTGTGTGTGTGTGTGTGTGTGTGTGTGTGTGTGTGTGTGTGTGTGTGTGTTCAGTCAGACGAGGGGATAAAAGAGAGGAAGAAAGAGTTCAAAGACAGAGGAGGCAGAGAGAGAGATAAAAACAACAACAACTCTGACTGTGACACAAATTAATTCAAGAAAACAAACAGACAGAGCGAACAGTCTGTGTATGACCTCACATTGTGAAAACACAAAAACCGACAAGCAGACAAACAAAGAAACAACAAGAAAGACATGAAACAACAACAACAACAACAGCTCAGCAGGTGGTCTCGGGGTGGAGTTACAATCTGTGTATGACCTCATGTTGTGAAAGCACAAGACTGATGAACAAATGTAAACACATGAGAGGCAAGGCCTTCAAGACTCACTTGTGATACACTTAAAAAAAAAAAATCTAATCGTTTAAAATGTGTTCTGTATTTGTTATTATAAAACTTCGGGTTCAAAAAAAAAAAGAAAAGAAAAACAAAAGTCCTGACGGCAGATTCGAACCCTGCGTGTTCTGGTGAGAAGAAACTGTTTTACCCATTACACTATCGTGGCTCCTTAACTGACGTTCAGAAATGTAATATTTAAACATGCTTTTTTTGAGAACTGTTTAAATCATATTATTATAGTGTATCTTGGGCATTCAAAAAATCTTTAAGGCAATTAATCATTTTTTCTAAGTCCGCGGTAAAGGAGACGTGGCTATCGCGGCAATCACACTGCAACATTTAGCCGTTTTCTTTGGATCTAGATAGATGTACAAGTTTAGCCACACCTGCCGGGAATGTAGGCCTACGACACGGTCGATTCAATTTCTCTTTTATGTTCATTCTAGTTTTATAGTTTTAAAGTTGATATGAAAATTGAGTATTTTGTTAAACTAATAACATGTAGAGCCAAGTACAAGTACTTCTAAACGTCGTATGAAGTGATAAAGGACTTCAGTTTGAGAAACGTCAAGACTGGAAATGTTTTCGTTTCATCAAGGGTTTAACTCTCATGGTTTATTATTTTAGACTGTGAATTCCCACTGATTTTGTTGATATTTTTATGGCAGTTTGGGGCATAATCAAGTATGTGATGAGGCGTTCACAAATCTTTCTCAGAATAAATATTTAACGGTCTCCTTCTCCAACTTTCATCACATGTTATCGTGTATTGGTGATTGAGTATAGGATTGAACAAGTAGGTCAACAACTTGAAACAAAATGGCGATCTTCGCGTTCGCGAGCAATATGAGCACGCGCTTTGAATATGTATAAATATGTGTACGCAACTGATTTTTGCCTATGACCTTCAGGGCTCAGCCAATAGATCTATAAAGTCCACACTCGTCGTATTGATTTTAGTATTTTCCAAAAAAGACCACATGGGCGAATGAACATAGTGAAAGCCTTGTACACTGAGAGTAAAACACACAAGCTTTTTATGTATTGAGTATAATTTCAGAATGCAATGTTTAAGATGAGAAAGATCAAATTAAAGCAAATTAAGCCCCCTAGCATTAATTACAGATTAATTTCCCTTTTTTTCTATCTGCAGCAAAGACATGCACCAGAAATATAACTTCCATGCTTAACAAAAGAAGTTCCTGTTTGAACAAAAAATGATAAAAATGACTGCTCTTGTTGTGTCAGAATATCAGATCAAAGTGCCAAGTTTAGAGAATAAAAAATGTAAACATAACAGTAAATTCAGTTTGCATATAATTTGACTTCTTTTTTCTTCTTTTTTTTATGCACATCCCAGAAGTGCATTATTGTTTTAAACATGACTAGAAAGAACTGAACTTTTTTCTATTTTTATGCCAAATTTGGTGTCAACTGACAAAGTACTTGCAGAGAAAATGGCGATGTCAAAGTTTACCACAGACACACACACACACACACACACACACACACACACACAACCGAACACCGGGTTAAAACATAGACTCACTTTGTTTACACAAGTGAGTCAAAAATGGTATACTTTATTCCTTAGATCCATTATTTCACAGGGCAACATATTATATCGGGGATTCGAATTTGTTGTGATTTTTGTTTTAATGATTTCACGTGTTTCATGTGCATTTTTATAATCATACACTGAATTATGAATGTGATGTGCTGCTGTGAAGTGCAGATTTGAACTGGTAGATGGTGTTCTGAAGCTGTCCAAAAAGGCACAGATTTTTGCCGGTAAAGGTATGGTGTCTATGCTGTCTTGTTTGTCCACTTAGGTTTCTAAGAACAATATTCAAAACATGGTCTGTAGTGGGACTGGAAATAAGGAGGGGGGGTTGCATCCAGAAAGTCAAGGAACTGACGTATACTATAAATAGTGCTGTGTCACTGTGTAGGGTGCAGCGTCATTCTGTGGAGACAGTCATTCAGAGGAAGACAGCGTCATTCTATAGCGTACAACGTAACTCTGGAGGGTACGTCATTCTATAGCGTACAACGTAACTCTGGGGGGGGTACAACGTCATTCTATAGCGTACAACGTAACTCTGGAGGGTACAACGTCATTCTATAGCGTACAACGTAACTCTGGGGGGTACAACGTCATTCTATAGTGTACAACGTAACTCTGGAGGGTACAACGTCATTCTATAGCGTACAACGTAACTCTGGAGGGTACAACGTCATTCTATAGCGTACAACGTAACTCTGGAGGGTACAGCGTCATTCTATAGCGTACAACGTAATTCTGGAGGGTACAACGTCATTCTATAGCGTACAACGTAACTCTGGAGGGTATAGCGTTATTCTATAGCGTACAACGTAACTCTGGAGGGTACAGCGTCATTCTATAGTGTACAACGTAACTCTGGAGGGTACAACGTCATTCTATATTGTACAACGTAACTCTGGAGGGTACAGCGTCATTCTATAGTGTACAACGTACCTCTGGAGGGTACAACGTCATTCTATAGCGTACAACGTAACTCTGGAGGGTACAGCGTCATTCTATAGTGTACAACGTAATTCTGGAGGGTACAACGTCATTCTATAGCGTACAACGTAACTCTGGAGGGTATAGCGTTATTCTATAGCGTACAACGTAACTCTGGAGGGTACAGCGTCATTCTATAGTGCACAACGTAACTCTGGAGGGTACAACGTCATTCTATAGTGTACAACGTAACTCTGGAGGGTACAGCGTCATTCTATAGTGTACAACGTAACTCTGGAGGGTACAACGTCATTCTATAGCGTACAACGTAACTCTGGAGGGTACAGCGTCATTCTATAGTGTACAACGTAATTCTGGAGGGTACAGCGTCATTCTATAGCGTACAACGTAACTCTGGAGAGTACAACGTCATTCTATAGCGTACAACGTAACTCTGGGGGGTACAGCGTCATTCTATAGTGTACAACGTAATTCTGGAGGGTACAACGTCATTCTATAGTGTACAACGTAACTCTGGAGGGTACAACGTCATTCTATAGCGTACAACGTAACTCTGGAGGGTACAACGTCATTCTATAGTGTACAACGTAATTCTGGAGGGTACAACGTCATTCTATAGCGTACAACGTAACTCTGGAGGGTACAACGTCATTCTATAGCGTACAACGTAACTCTGGGGGGTACAACGTCATTCTATAGTGTACAACGTAATTCTGGAGGGTACAACGTCATTCTATAGCGTACAACGTAACTCTGGGGGGGTACAACGTCATTCTATAGCGTACAACGTAACTCTGGAGGGTATAGCGTCATTCTATAGCGTACAACGTAACTCTGGAGGGTACAGCGTCATTCTATAGTGTACAACGTAACTCTGGAGGGTACAACGTCATTCTATAGTGTACAACGTAACTCTGGAGGGTACAGCGTCATTCTATAGTGTACAACGTAACTCTGGAGGGTACAACGTCATTCTATAGCGTACAACGTAACTCTGGAGGGTACAGCGTCATTCTATAGTGTACAACGTAATTCTGGAGGGTACAGCGTCATTCTATAGCGTACAACGTAACTCTGGAGAGTACAACGTCATTCTATAGCGTACAACGTAACTCTGGGGGGTACAGCGTCATTCTATAGTGTACAACGTAATTCTGGAGAGTACAACGTCATTCTATAGTGCACAACGTAACTCTGGAGGGTACAGCGTCATTCTATAGCGTACAACGTAATTCTGGAGAGTACAACGTCATTCTATAGCGTACAACGTAACTCTGGAGGGTACAGCGTCATTCTATAGCGTGCAACGTAATTCTGGAGGATACAACGTCATTCTATAGCGTACAACGTAACTCTGGAGGGTACAACGTCATTCTATAGCGAACAACGTAACTCTGGAAGGTACAAGGTCATTCTATAGCGTACAACGTAACTCTGGAGGGTACAGCGTCATTCTATAGCGTACAACGTAACTCTGGGGGGTACAACGTCATTCTATAGCGTGCAACGTAATTCTGGAGGATACAACATCATTCTATAGCGTACAACGTAACTCTGGAGGGTACAACGTCATTCTATAGTGAACAACGTAACTCTGGAGGGTACAGCGTCATTCTATAGCGAACAACGTAACTCTGGAAGGTACAACGTCATTCTATAGCGTACAACGTATTTCTGGAAGGTACAACGTCATTCTATAGCGTACAACGTAACTCTGGAGGGTACAGCGGTCATTCTGTAGCGAACAACGTAACTCTGGAAGGTACAACGTCATTCTATAGCGAACAACGTAACTCTGGAAGGTACAAGGTCATTCTATAGCGTACAACGTAACTCTGGAGGGTACAGCGTCATTCTATAGCGTACAACGTAACTCTGGGGGGTACAACGTCATTCTATAGCGTGCAACGTAATTCTGGAGGATACAACATCATTCTATAGCGTACAACGTAACTCTGGAGGGTACAACGTCATTCTATAGCGAACAACGTAACTCTGGAGGGTACAGCGTCATTCTATAGCGAACAACGTAACTCTGGAAGGTACAACGTCATTCTATAGCGTACAACGTATTTCTGGAAGGTACAACGTCATTCTATAGCGTACAACGTAACTCTGGAGGGTACAGCGGTCATTCTGTAGCGAACAACGTAACTCTGGGGGGTACAACGTCATTCTATAGTGTACAACGTAACTCTGGAGGGTACAACGTCATTCTATAGCGTACAACGTAATTCTGGAGGGTACAACGTCATTCTATAGTGTGCAACGTAATTCTGGAGGGTACAACGTCATTCTATAGCGTACAACGTAACTCTGGAGGGTACAGCGCCATTCTAGAGAGTACAACGTCATTATATATGGTACAACATCATAATGTAGGGAAGTGCAAAAATTAATGACTTCAGTGGATTGACTCCTTAACTGCTGTGGACAATGTCTGTCAGTGGCGGGCTGCCAGCTTACCGAGAGAAGACAGAGCGTACGTCAGGTGAGCATTCAGCACTCTGTGCTTGGACTGTTCTCTCTGGGTGGTGCATGACTTGTGTTGACCAACATCAGTGACACCACTCATCAGTTCACAGGAAATGTGTGACTGCACTTCACACTGATGCCACACTGATTTCATTTCAATGAAGGTTGACAGGCCAGGGGGCATCTGTGTGTGTGTGTGTGTGTGTGTGTGTGTGTGTGTGCCGTGGTGCCAGGGACTCGGCACGGACTTCCGTAGAACTGGATGGTGGGACCATCCTGACGGACTATCAGCTCTCTGCCGTGTTTCGGGCAGACCACAGAAGGTAAACGTGATGGTGGGACCAGCGAGACGTGCTGAATGAGGAGCCAGGATATGGCGAGACTTCTGAAGAACATCCACGGCGGTGATGTTACAATTGTTCCCCACATATAATCCAGTCCAGGCCATAAGCAACAGCTATAGATATCTTTCTTAGTAATAAATAAAAGGGTTTAACAAGTGTTGATTTTCATGTTTTGGAGAACACGTTCTGATTTGCAGTGACAAGTGAACAGACAGCAGGCATACACTTACAAGCAAACACATTCATTCCTATCTAATTATCTCTGTCTATTTGGCATTTTCTTTCCAACAAACAAACACAAAAGTCATAGAACAACAACAGCCGCTCACCAGGTGGTCTCGGGGTGGAATGCACTTTCTTTCCAACAAACAAACACAAAAGTCATAGAACAACAACAGCAGCAGCTCACCAGGTGGTCTCGGGGTGGAGTGCACTTTCTTTCCAACAAACAAACACAAAAGTCATAGAACAACAACAACAGCAGCTCACCAGGTGGTCTCGGGGTGGAGTTGGGAAGCCAGACGTGCTGGACGAAGCCTGTGAAGTGCTTGGCCAGGTGGTGGGTTGGCACACTGGACACACTGCTCTTCGGTGTGCCTCCAGACTTCTTCTTCCCCCCTCCTCTTCCTCCTCCTCCTCGTCCTCCTCTTCCTTTCTGCCCTTTGACCTTTGTGGCCTGACCTTTCACCTTGGGTGGCCTTGACACCGAATTCCTCGTCGTCGTTGTCTGTGGGCCGGTGGCAGTTGTTGTTGCTGTTGATGTCTTTGCCGTTGTGGTGGGTAGTGTTGTCTTCAGTGCAGCTGTCAACGTTGTGCGTGTTGTTGGTGGCGAAGCTGTCTGTGCCACAGCCGCTGTTTTTAAGATTAAGATTGTCGTTGAGGTTGTAGTGGGTAAGCGTGTGCTGGTCGTGGAATATGTTCCGTGGAGAATGCTGTTCGCTGTGCTCGTTGGCTTGTTGGAAGACTGACCAGCCATATCTGTTATCGGTTGTATGTCAAGAGTGGCGTTTGAATCTTTTGACGTGTTAATGTTGAACGTTGTCTTGTTATCCCCGTTAGTTGTATTATTGGTTGAACTAGATACTGGAATGATGATTCTCGTGTCTGATTCATCAGCCATGTCGTCCACCCTCTTTCCTCCTTCACAACCTTGATTTCTTTTCGGATCACAAGGGGCTTTAAAACTGACGTCTTGCGTCTCGTCAAAGTCAGGGTCGACGTTGTTTTGGTGCAACACGGAAAACGCGGCTTCGTTGCCGTCCTTCAAAGGAGCAGGCACGGTGCCGCCTCCTCTTTCTGAAGGGAACGTGGAAGTGATCCCTGCCATGGGGGAGTCCCGGAAAATCCCAGAACGTCCAGAATGCTCATCAGCAACGTCTGGTGATTCTGGGATCTGTTTTCCCCAAAGATGATAGTCTGTGGAATGTTCCTTTGAAGTGTTCTGTGCTGCTTCTCCGGGCGGCGGGCTGGCATCTTGAGAAGGAAGAGGACTGGCCAGCACAGTGAGGCGGGTGGTGGTGGGGGAGGAGGGGAAGGGGGTGGAGGTGCAGAGGGTCAGGGCCAGGGTGATGAGAGGGAAGGATGCGGGTGGCGCCATGCTGTGCTGCACTCCCCCCCAGGGAAGGAGGCTGCCTCTTGGCAGGGAAGCGGGGTCTCCTCTGGGTCTGGATCACATGCAGCAAGGTGCGCGGGTCGGCTTTACCTGGCAAATCAAATCAAAAAATCAAAAACACTTTATTAATCCACATGGAAATTAAGTTGTGCAATCACAGGCTCATAGTAAACACTGGCATAAAATCATGCGCAACATAAGAAGAGATTAAAACTAGTCAAATAAGAATTCCCAATAGCTGACGATATACTAACCCCCACCCCCACCCCCCACCCCCCACCCCCCCACACACACATACTCATGTTAAGACAATAGGGTATTGCACAACAATATTAACAAACGAAAACATCCAACAAAAAAAGGGTATAAGATTACTAAAAATGACATGCGCGCACTCACGCACACACACCCACACACACACACACAGCACACACACACACACACACACACACACACACACACACACATTCACACGCACACACACACGTTAAGACCATAAGGTATTGTACAACAATACATAAATAAATTTTAAAAAAAACATCAAGGGAATAAATCGTATATATAAGTAAAATGCACTCACACACACACACACACACACACACACACACACACACACACACACACACACAATCACAGAGGAGCAATTTAGTATTGACAGTATCAGCAGTACTACAGTACTAGTAGCAGCAGGATCAGTGGTAGTAACAGTAAAATCAAGAGCAACAGCAGATTGAGTAGTAGGAGTAGTAGTAGTAGGAGGAGGAGGAGGAGGAGGAGAGGGAGGAGGAGGAGGGGGAGGAGGAGCAGCAGCAGGAATAGTAGTAGTAGTTGTCGTTGTTATTGTTGTTGTTGTTGTTGGTGGTGGTGGTGTAACAATGCATTATCATCATCACCATTGTCGTCACTATCGCTGTCCTCGTCACCATTGTCGTCACTATCGCTGTCCTCGTCACCATTGTCGTCACTATCGCTGTCCTCATCACCATTGTCGTCACTATCGCTGTCCTCGTCACCATTGTCGTCACTATCGCTGTCCTCGTCACCATTGTCGTCACTATCGCTGTCCTCGTCACCATTGCTATTGTTCTTACGTTGCTGTTGTTATCACACTTTCTGGCATTTAGGAAAACAAGTGTCAGCAAGAACAAAATTAATTAGAAATATAAGGCGCTCTCGCAAAATGAGAAATCTCTTTTAGTATCGAGGAAGGTGGCAGAATGGTTAAGACACTCATCTGTCAATACAGACAGTCCGCGAGGCTCTGGGTTCAAATCCCGCTCTTGCGCTTTCTCCCACGTTTGACTGAAAAATCAAACTGAGCGTCTAGTGATTCGGATGAGACGATAAACCGAGGTCCCGTGTGCAGCACGCGCTTTAGCGCACTGAAAAAGAACCCATGGCAACGAGAGTGTTGCCCTTTGGCAAAATTATTTAGAAAAAAACCCCACTCTGACTGGTACACAAGTGATTATGTATGCATGCACTCAAGGCCTGACTAAGCTCGTTGGGTGATGCTGTCCAGCAGATATGGTGTAGTGTGTATGGAGTTGTCCGAACGCAGTGATCCCTCATTCAGAAACTGAAACTGAAAACTGTTACCGTCTTTATGTATTGCCATTTAGTGGTAGTGTTTATTATGAGTATCCTGGTTGCTCTTAATGTTGGCTGTGGTGTTGTTGCCGTTTTTCTTTTTTGTTGCTGTTGTTGTTGTTGTTGCTGCTGCTGCTGTTGTCGTTGTTGTTGTTGTGTTGTTATTGTTGTTGCTGTTGTTGTTGTTGTTGCTGTTGTTGTTGTTGTTGTTGCTGCTGCTTTGTCGTTGTTGTTGTTGTGTTGTTGCTGTTGTTGCTGTTGTTGTTGTTGCTGCTGCTGTTGTCGTTGTTGTTGTTGTGTTGTTATTGTTGTTGCTGCCGCTGTTGTTGTTGCTGTTGTTGTGCTGTTATTGTTGTTGCTGTTGTTGTTGTTGTTGCTGTTGCTGCTGCTGTTGTAGTCGTTGTTGTGTTGTTGATGCTGCTGCTGCTATTGTTGTTGTTGTTGTTGCTGCTGCTGCTGTTGATGTTGTTGTCGTCGTTGTTGTTGTTGTCGTTGCTGCTGTTGCTGAGGCAAAACGGTTTTTCAGTGTCTGTGTGAAGACAAATGTCCAAATACATGCCTCAAAGAGCGATTGGAACGGACGGGCGGAGATCAAAGTGCGGAACGAAAACGAACTAAAATCCGCTATGATTGAAAGATGAAAAAAAAAAAAAAAACATCAAAGAGAAGGAGAGAAAGACTGTCACAGAAGGTAATGTGGCAGAGAAGGAGAACGGATTCGGGTCAATTTCCTGTTGCTTAGAATGGAAAAGGAAGCAAAGAGATGGAAAATTTGGTTTCTTTTCGTTTCAAAACAGCAGAAAAAAAGACGATTTTCTTTTCATTTTCCCTTCGTTCCAGAGAGGCTGGGGGATGGGGGGGGGGACGTGTGAAGGTGACGGGGGTAGGGGGGTTGGGGGGGAGATGGGGGGGAGGTGGTGAGGAACAGCGAGAGAGAACCATACATACAGATAAACAGGCAGGCAGGCAAACAGACAGACAAAACAGCAGAGAAAAAAGAGATAAATAGGAAGGGAGACAATTCATTACCAAACAATAAAACTTTTGGGGGCTCCCTTTTGCTCCCTCCCTAAATCGTTATTGCCATCTCTGATTTATTGCAGCGGTTAACAATGGCAGTTCGATCAGATAAATAGTTATTGCCATCCTTGATTTATTGCAGCGGTTAACAATGGCAGATCGATCAGATAAATCTGCTGCATCAAAAAAAAAAAAAAACAAAAAAAAAACACCGCTTCGGAAGGAAACAGTGGCAGAAGCAGAAAGTGTATGAGAGTGGGTTCCTTCCATTGGGGTTGGGAGGCTCCACAGACAGACGACCTCAGAGGCAGTGTCCGCAGTTAAGGTCCCGTTGCTTTGTTTTGGTCACTGGGTGCATCCAGTGATTTCATATCCACTGTGTCTTGGAGTCGGCATAGGAAGACAGGGCCATAAATCATCTCCTTCCAACGTTCTGTAACCGAAGTTAGGTGGTACCCAACCCCAGCTTGGTGGAGTGAGGGAAATGAGGGTAAAATGCCTTTCCCTAGGACACAACAAGACCATTCCGAAACGGAGCCTTG
>NC_134879.1:722847-725347 GCF_041734735.1 Babylonia areolata
AGACAGTTCACTGGTAGATAATGGTTCCCTCAAAGATAGACATGGTTCCCTCAAAGATAGTGCACTTGTAGATAATGGTTCCCTCAAAGATAGACATAGTTCCCTCAAAGATAGACATGGTTCCCTCAAAGACAGACAGTACACTGGTAGATAATGGTTCCCTCAAAGATAGACATGGTTCCCTCAAAGATAGACAGTTCACTGGTAGATAATGGTTCCCTCAAAGATAGACATGGTTCCCTCAAAGATAGTTCACTGGTAGATAATGGTTCCCTCAAAGATAGACATGGTTCCCTTAAAGATAGACATGGTTCCCTCAAATATAGACAGTACACTGGTAGTTAATGGTTCCCTAAAAAATACACATGGTTCCCTCAAAGACAGACAGTTCACTGGTAGGTAATGGTTCCCTCAAAAATAGACATGATTCCCTCAAAAATAGACATGGTTCCCTCAAAGACAGACTGGTAGATAACGGCAACCTGAAAGACAAACAGTACACTTTAAGATGATGGTTCCCTAAAAGACACACGGCGACACCTTCTCCTACTTGTGAAGAAAGAGGAATGCATGTCCCTTGCTGTGAAGAACTCACTGATTGCTGTGTAGTCAAGTCCATCAATGAAAAGGTCTTCAGAAAAGAAAAAAAAAGGATTCTTACTCTTTGTCTTTCCAGCGACTTTTGAGTTGTCAGCATTGTATTTATATACACTCACACCATGTTTCTATCATTGTTGATATGTTAGCAAAGTTATCGGGTGCGTCGTGGTGGAATTGGTCAGGTGCTGGATTTCAGATCCAGTGTCCACCAGTGGTCAGTTTGAGGCTCAGTTTCGGAAGGTATGGTGTTGTGTGTCGTTGGGAAGGGCACTTAACTGTCCCATCTTTCCTCGCTCCAGCAAGATGTTAGTTAATCAGTACCTGACTTCTGGTCACTGAAGGTTGATGAGTACGACAGAAGGAGAGGACTTGGTTCTGTCTTTCTATGCCACGCCCCAGACACAGTGGTTATCAATTAACTGCCACTATGTCAGTAAAAGACTGTTAAACATTTAACCTTTTTTTTCTAAATTCTATCAATACGTATACATATGAAAAAATCTCGTGATACCAACCCGCTCTTATGCAAGTTTAATAAATAAGCAATGTTGTGCGATTGTCATTACCGATAATGTGGAGTGATGGCCTAGAGGTAACGCGTCCGCCTAGGAAGCGAGAGAGAATCTGAGCGCGCTGGTTCGAATCACGGCTCAGCCGCCGATATTTTCTCCCCCTCCACTAGACCTTGAGTAGTGGTGTGGACGCTGGTCATTCGGATGAGGCGATAAACCGAGGTCCCGTGTGCAGCATGCACTTAGCGCACGTAAAAGAACCCACGGCAACAAAAAGGTTGTTCCTGGCAAAATTCTGTAGAAAAATCCACTTCGATAGGAAAAACAAATAAAACTGCACGCAGGAAAAAATACAAAAAAATGGGTGGTGCTGAAGTATAGCGACGCGCTCTCCCTGGGGAGAGCAGCCCGAATTTCACACAGAGAAATCTGTTGTGATAAAAAGAAATACAAATACATATACAAATACCGTTGTTTATTTATTTATTTATTTATTTTTTTCACCGTATTGGCAGCGTCTTTGAAATGAATAATAATTCTGAGACTGAAGCGCTGCATCTTTCTGCTTGAACACGTTCACTCCTCGAGGATCTGGGAAGGAAGAATGTTCACGAAATAAATAAAAGACAAAGAAGAACATGTCTGCACCATCATTTGTATCCGAAACACGAGTTTCCTTCTTTTACGCAGTGACGACGTGCCGATACCCAGTTATCCCAACCCGCATTTTCTGAAATGATTAACTCTCTCCATACGAACGGCGAAAGAGACGACGTTAACAGCGTTTCACCGCAATTACCATCATCAAAATATTGCATGCGGAAGGCTCTTATACTGAAGACGTGAATGTTGACAAAGAATACCACAATTCTGACGACGGAAGCTAAAGGTTGGGTCATTGAGACACCCACTGGACATCCGAGGGGTCTGTGTAGAGGAGAAGAGAGGACTGGCCGTACTGAGTGAGTTAAACTATCCAGTTTGGGATTTGGCGTGGACGTGGAGTTATGTGTTGTGTGAAGGGCGTTTTTTGGGGACAAAAAAGTGGGTGGCGTTTCTCGCCTCAGTCACGCAGGCTAATGCTTTCAGAGAAGAAAAAAGGTGGCAGGTTTTTAGTTTAAATGACAGTTTGATTGTGCTTAATCCTTGAATGTATGAGAGAGAGAGAGAGAGAGAGAGAGAGAGAGAGAGAGGGCGAGAGAGAGAGAGGGAGTGCGGGGAGGAGGCGGGGTGTGTGTGGGGGGGGGGGGGTGGGGCGGGGGGGGAGGATTGGGGGGGGGCGGAGGAGTTCAATTTCGAAACTCACTGTGAAGGGGAAGCCCAGCGGAGGCGGAAATATCCGTCATGCTTTTCTTGAGGACATATAGCCTTCCATATTAAAAAGCAAA
>NC_134879.1:735347-740347 GCF_041734735.1 Babylonia areolata
GAAGGGAGGAAGGAAGGAAGGGAGGAAGGAAGGAAGAGAGGAAGGGAGGAAGGAAGGAAGAGAGGAAGGGAAGAAGGGAAAATGTGTTCATGCATCCCCTTCACGCAATCGATACAGTATTTTATTGACCATCACAGTACTGTCTTCTCTTTGCGTCAACCTGCTGGCTGCTGAACATTCCCTGAAATGAAAAAAAATCCCCCCCCCAAAAACACTGTGGCATGAATTAAGTTGTGTGTGTGTGTGTGTGTGTGTGTGTGTGTGTGTGTGTGTGTGTGTGTGAGTGTGTGTGTGTGTGTGTGTTTAGTTAGTTAATTAGTTAGTTAATAAGTTATTCATTTGTTTACTTCATTTTACGTAGCCAGAGGAAGAAAAAAAAACAAAAAAACATAACGAAAGGAACCCCCCTCCTCCACCCCCATCCCCGTTTCCCTCCACCCACAACCCCTCCAAAATAACAACAAAAAACAAAAAAAAATAAAAAAAATAAAATAAAATAAAATACTCGACCCAAAATCGTGTTGCAAGTTTTGGCAATTTGACTTGCATGTTCTTGGACACTCAATTAAGTCCTCGTGTCCTTGCAACCAAATGAATAAGAGAGGAGAGAAATAGAGAGGTAAAAGGAGAGAGACAGAGACAGACAAAAAGGCAGACAGACAGACAGACAGAAAACAGAATAACAAATAAACAGACATAAAGATAAAAACAAAAGGAAGAGAAATCGAAAAAGAGAGGAAGAAGAAGAAGAAGAAGACTGATTGATTGATTGATTTATTGACTGATTGGTTGAATCTGTAATGGGTAAAGAATTGGGCACAATAAATGTCTTTTGCAATTCTCCCCATTTAAAAAAAATAAATAAAAAAAAGAAGAGGACGACTAAAAAGAAGGAGAAGACGAAGAAGGAGGTGGTGGAAGAGGAGGAGGAGGAGGAGAGAGAGAGAGAGAGGGAGGGAGACACACAGACAGACAGACAGACAGACAGAGACAGAAACAGAGAGACGCTTTGATTGTTTACTGTCATTGACTTACAGTCCTTGTGACAGGGGGGGGGGGGGGGGGGAACAATACATTATCAGGAGACATAAGATTAAACATAATATAAATCAATATTCTCACCACACACACAATTAATGCATATACAGAAAATGAGACAAACTTAAAACAGCTGATAACATCGATCGGCTCGACCATCCAAAATGAATAAATATTATTGCGTACACACAATCATGTTTATCTATCAAATTATCATCAAATAACATATCTTATAATAGTTGGGTGGGTTTTTTTTCGATAAATGAATAATAACATTCACAGCGTATTTTTGTAAGATTGCTTTTTGTTTTGCTTTACTCATATTTGGGCATCTGAACTTCTGTTTATCATTTTCTTTCAAAAATCCCATGCTTCTGAAATATATTTAGCAAATGATTTTATGATGTCTTCATCATTCGATCTAAGCAGCATTGTCATATCCTCTCTTTTTACTACATCCTTTTCAAAAAGAATGGATTTTTTACGAATAAAATCATAAGAGTTGCACTGAAACACAAAATGGTTTTCATCATCAGTAGCTGAGTTACATATTGGACAGGGAGACTGTGTTGCTGTGCCAGTTTCAAACCATCTTTTATTGGCATTAAAGCCAAGTGTTCTCAGTCTAAATCCGGCTAGGATTGTTCTGTGCCACTTGTTTGATATTATCATAATAAAATTTTCTATTTGGAATATACTTTTAAATGAAAAGAACCAACTATATTTTTTTCTTTGCATTCCATTTGTGAATGCCAGTCTTGTTCAGAGAGAGACAGAGAGGCAGAGAGACAGCGAGAGAGAGACACACAGAGAGAGACAGAGAAAGACAGAGAGAGACAGACAGAGACATAGAGAGAGACAGAGAGAGAGACTGAGAGAGACAGAGAGACGGAGACAGAGAGAGAGAGAAAAACAGAGAGGAGAGACAGAGACAGAGAGACAGTTGGGATGGCGATGGATAGGTAGTTGTGTGAGAATGAAATAGTTTGAGATTTAAACTGAAACACAGAGACACAGAGAGAGAGAGTGGAAGAAAAAGACTGGTGTGTGTGTGTGTGTGTGTGTGTGTGTGTGTGTGTGTGTGTGTGTGTGTGTGTGTGTGTGTGTGTGTGTGTGTGTGTGTGTGTGTGTGTGTGTGTGTGTGTGCGTGTTGGTGTGTGTGTGTATGTGTGTGTGTGTGTGTGTGTGTGTGTGTGTGTGCATTGGTGTGTGTTTGTGTGTGTGTGTGTGTGTGTGTGTGTGTGTGTGCATTGGTGTGTGTGTGTGTGTGTGTGTGTGTGTGTGTGTGTGCGTGTGTTTGCATTGGTGTGTGTGTGTGTGTGTGTGTGTGTGTGTGTGCATTGGTGTGTGTGTGTGTGTGTGTGTGTGTGTTTGCATTGGTGTGTGTGTGTGTGTGTGTGTGTGTGTGTGTGTGTGTGTGTGTGTGTGTGTGTGTGTGTGTGTGTGTATGTTTGCATTGGTGTGTGTGTGTGTGTGTGCATTGGTGTTTGTGCATGCGCGCGCCCGCGCGCGCCCGTGTGTGTGTGTGTGTGTGTGTGTGTGTGTGTGTGTGTGTGTGTGTGTGTGTGTGTGTGTGTGTCCATTGGTGTTTGTGCATGCTCGCGCGCGCGCGCGCGCGCGCGCGCGCGCGCGTGTGTGCACGTGGGCGTGTCCACGGTTTTTTTTTTTATATAGATAATTAACTCTTGATGGCCCAACGGAGTCTGTGTCCTCAATGATGTGGAGTGCAAGTGACTCCGCGGGCCAAAAATATAATTAACAAGTAATCGTTTCAATAACCTCTGTCCAGTTGTCCATCAATGCCGCTAGTCATTTCGCTACGTCAACTGGTGAGAATTCAGATCTTTGATTAGCAGGGCCATTGCCTGCGTGTCACAAATGTAGGACCTGGTCAGGACGTCTACCAAGATCGAAGATGGACAGCGACAATCACACACACACACACACACACACACACACACACACACACACACACACACACACACACAGAAGAAGAAGAAGAAAAGTCTAGCTATGTAAGCATGAGTGAGCGTGCGTGTACACACACACACACACACACACACACACACACACACACACACACACACACACACACACACACACACACACACACACACACACACACACACACACACACACACACACACACACACACACACACACACACACACATTTTGCTTTTGACTGACAGAAATAGCGAAACGCCCATTCAATGTTTTTTTTCAAGTTTGTTTGTTCGTTTGTTTTTAAACCCAGATTGTGATTATCTTGATTCAGCCATTGGCAGCTATCCCCCCTTCACTGAATAATATCCAAACATGACAACAAAATGAGTTATAACCTTGTTTTCACCTCCACGGAAACATGAAGATTGGCTGTTATACTTTTTTGTTTCTTTTGTTAAAAGTGTTTCCAAATAATTATACTTTTTGTCTGAAATTCTGATGGGGTGGACAAGTCAGGCAGAAAATTGAGGTCATTCTAGACATGAGAGAGACAGAGAGAGAGAGAGGGGGGGGAGGGGAGGCACAGACACAGACACAGAGAGACACAGACAGAGTCATGTCCTTCAGGCTGACTGGCTTTTAGGGAGACAGACATCTAATTCAGACAGTGTGACCATGTAATCACAACCCACACGCAAACGCGGATGCACGCAATGTCTATCACAAACACACAGTCCTTTCCCTTACTTTCCAGGATTATACTACATCTACACACCACACACACACACACACACACACACACACACACACACACACACACACACACACACACACACACACACACACACACACTTTTTTTTTTTCTTTTCTTTTTTTTGTTTCCTATGGAAGTGGATTTGTCTATAGAATTTTGCCAGAGACAACCCTTTTGTTGTCGTGTTTTCTTTCACTTGCGCTGAGTGCATGATTCAAATGGGACCTCGGTTTATCGTCTCATCCGAATGACTAGCGTCCAGACCACTGCTCAAGGTCTAGTAATAGAGGGGGAGAAAATTCAGATGACTGTGCCGTGATGCGAACCAGTGCGCTCAGATTTTGTCGCTTCCTAGGCGGACGCGTTACTTGAGGCCAAAGTCAGGTAGCCATTGACAATCTGTGTGGAGTGATAGAACATTCCAGTATAATGGGTTTTTTTCCAAGGATGAAAAATACATGTCAAAACGGGGATCTCCAACACTGACCACCGGTCAACACGCCCAACCCACATTGCCACAGTGCCTTCTAATGATGTATGACAGTTTCAAATGCAACTGCAATTTGCATCAGATCCACAGGCCAACCTTCATTTTTCTGCAGCAGTTTTGAACTCGCTAGCGCTTCAAGTTGTCTGACACTAATGTTTCCAGTTGTCTGACACAAGCGCTTCACGTTGTCCCACACTGATGCTTCAAGTTGTCTGACACTAGTGCTTCAAGTTGTCCCACACTGGTGCTTCACGTTGTCCCACACAGTTGTCTGATAATAGTGCTTCAAGTTGTCTCACACTGATGCTTTGTCTCACACTGATGCTTCACGTTGTCTCACACTGATGCTTCACGTTGTCTCACACTGATGCTTCACGTTGTCTCACACTAGTGCTTCACGTTGTCTCACACTGATGCTTCAAGTTGTCTCACACTGGTGCTTCAAGTTGTCTGACACTAGTGCTTCAAGTTGTCTCACACTAGTGCTTCAAGTTGTCTCACACTAATGCTTCATGTTGTCTCACACTGATCCTACAAGTTGTCTGACACTAGTGCTTCAAGTTGTCTAACATTAGTGCTTCAAGTTGTCTGATACTAGTGCTTCAAGCTGTCCTACACTAGTGCTTCAAGCTGTCCCACACTAGTGCTTCAAGCTGCCCCACACTGGTGCTTCAAGTTGTCTGACACTGGTGCTTCAAGTTGTCTTATACTAGTCTTCTAGTTGTCTGACACTAGTGCTTCACGTTGTCTGACACTAGTGCTTTAGGTTGTC
>NC_134879.1:745347-755347 GCF_041734735.1 Babylonia areolata
CATATCATTATATCTCCATCTCTCCCTCTTTCTCTCTCTCACTCTCCATCTCTCTCTCTCTTTCTCCCCCTGTCTCTCCATCTCTCTCCCTCTCTCTCTCTCCATCCCTTTCTCACCCTCTCTCTCTCCCCGTCTCTCTCTCTCTCACCCTCTCTCTCTCCCTCTCTCTCTCTCCATCTCTCTCTCCCCCTCTCTCTCTCTCTCTCTCCCTCTCTCTCTCTCTCTCTTTCTCGTCAACGACGACCTCCATTTTCTGCTCGAGTGGCCCTCGTATCAAAGTTTAAGAGAAAAAATCATAATCATCGTGGAAACATTTTAAAAACGCATAATAACCACTGTTAAGTTTTCTTGGAAAGATGGGGGCGGGTAATATAGGGTTACAATTCTGTCAGGATGTTAGGATTTATTCAGTGAAGAGGAAAGAACTGTCGATGGCTGAAACAAGATGATCAATACCCTTGCTTTTTTTTCTGCTTTTTTTTTTTTCAAGGCCTGACTAAGCGCTTTGGGTTACGCTGCTGGTCAGGCACCTGCTTGGCAGATGTGGTGTAGCGCATATGGATTTGTCCGAACGCAGTGACGCCTCCTTGAGCTACTGAAATTGAAACTTGCTTTCAAGGGGAAAAAAAAAACAACAACTTGTAATGACAAAGATTCGACGTTTCGCTGTAAGTTTCTTCACAGAAAGCTTCTTCTTTTTTTCTTTTTTTTTTTTTCTTTTTTTCTTTTTTTTTTTTTTTTTCTCATAGATTCCCTTTCGTCGTTTATTTACGACATGCTTCATTCTCCTGACAAGCAGGTACATACCCTGCTAGCTGAGTCTGCCTTGTCCATCTATCAGTGACTGATGATGACACTGAGGTCAAGTAACTGAGTGCTGCTCTGTGCATGTTGAATCAAGAAGACATCTCTCTCTCTCTCTCTCTCTCTCTCTCTCTCTCTCTCTCTCTCTCTCGAATTAATTTACTATGCACGAGAAGCACTTTTCTTCTACAGGTTAAGTTAGTACGTATTTTACATTTTGTTGTGGCTGAGTGATCACCATATTGTGTACTTTTGACCTCTTTCTAGGGGCCGGAGGCCTGGAGATTAAAGTTTTGTTCTTGTTCTTGTTCTCTCTCTCTCTATGTATCTATCTATCACTTTCTCTCTGTCAACCAAAGTATTATAAAGATCCATCTAATTTTAGATTTGGTTTGCTCATGTCGTCAAGACATGAGTCTACTCTGTGTAACTTGGCCATTTATATATATGAGGCATTGAAGAGATTGAGAATTGTTACGACGTGAATGTTCTTGAACATCTGTGTTAGATATTTTTGGTTGGTTTGTGTTGCAGATGCATAGTGTGTCATGTAAAATCTTATTTATCTTTCTTTAATGTCACCCCCTTCAGTAAGGGGCTTTGGCCTTTATCTGAATAAAAAATCGTTATCGTTACCGTTCTCTCTCTCTCTCTCTCTCTCTCTCTCTCTCTTTGTGTGTGTGTGTGTGTGTGTGTGTGTGTGTGTGTGTGTGTGTGTGTGTGTGTGTGTGTGTGTTCACTCGAGATGGAGTAATCGGGAGAGGAACGGACGCATAACATCAACAGCAACAACAACAGCAACAACAACAACAACAACAACAACGAAATAAAAGCTAATGATCGTTGATACTGGATCGATATGCACCAGTTAGCAAAGATCACTTGATTGTGATGTTCATTTTCTTTTTATTGTAAAGGAACCCATTTCGCGTGCGTGTGACGACGTAATTTTAGGCAATTACTGTCCACCGTTAGAAATGGTCTCTTCTGCTGCAACAGGCAGGAATTTTGCCTGGTTCCTTTTTGGGAGTTAATGATTTAACCACACAGAATGCGAACAGCGGCGAAAGAGGTTTCTTCTTCTTCTTCTTCTTCTTCTTCTTCTTCTTCTTCTTCTTCTTCTTCTTCTTCTTCTTCTTCTTCTCCTTCTTCTTCTTCTTCTTCTTCTTCTGTGTTCGTGGGCTGCAACTCCCACGTTCACTCGTATGTATCCGAGTGTGCTTTTACGTGTATGACCGGTTTTACCCCGCCATGTAGGCAGCCATACTCCTCTTTCGGGGGTGTGCATGCTGGGTATGGTTCTAGTTTCCATTACCCACCGAACGCTGACATGGATTACAGAATCTTTAACGTGCGCATTTGATCTTCTGCTTGCGTATACACACAATAAGGGGTTTCAGGCACTAAGCAGGTCTGCACATAAATATGTTGACCTGGGAGATCGGAAAAATCTCCACCCTTTACCCACCAGGCGTCGTTACCGAGATTCGAACCCGGGACCCTCAGATTGAAGGCCCAATGCTTTAACCACTCGGTCATTGCACCCGTCGAAAGAGGTTGATTTCAAAGTGTAGTTCATTGCAGGACAGTCTGTCTGTCTGTGTGGAAGGACAACCACAACAAACCTCCATGAAACACAAGATCAGATTTCTGTGCTCACTGGCATATATATTCCACCTCCCTGAATGACATGCAAGGCATAGACCTTCACGGCTGATTTGTAAAAGCAGTATGGAGTCCGAGCCATGGAACTGGGGTGATATCGTTAGATACTAAACATCAGATAGATACGCTGATCAAAGAACAAGTGCGCCAGACCATCAACCATTACATTGGATCTTATGACGATCTGCTGACATCAATGAAGAAAAACAAAAAAAGGTACGGTGGTATGAGGCCACTAGACACAATAGCCTTGTTAAAACAAAAAAGGGCCACTAGACCCAATGACCTTGCTAAAACAACATGGGGCCACTAGACCCAATGGCCTTGGTAAAACAATATGGGGCCACTAGACCCAATGGCCTTGCTAAAACAATATGGGGCCACTAGACCCAATGGCCTTGGTAAAACAATATGGGGCCACTAGACCCAATGGCCTTGTTAAAACAATATGGGGCCACTAGACCCAATGGCCTTGGTAAAACAATATAGGGCCACTAGACCCAATGGCCTTGTTAAAACAATATGGGGCCACTAGACCCAATGGCCTTGCTAAAACAATATAGGGCCACTAGACCCAATGGCCTTGGTAAAACAATATGGGGCCACTAGACCCAATGGCCTTGTTAAAACAATATAGGGCCACTAGACCCAATGGCCTTGGTAAAACAATATGGGGCCACTAGACCCAATGGCCTTGTTAAAACAATATGGGGCCACTAGACCCAATGGCCTTGGTAAAACAATATAGGGCCACTAGACCCAATGGCCTTGTTAAAACAATATAGGGCCACTAGACCCAATGGCCTTGGTAAAACAATATGGGGCCACTAGACCCAATGGCCTTGGTAAAACAATATGGGGCCACTAGACCCAATGACCTTGGTAAAACAATATGGGGCCACTAGACCCAGTGCCCTTGTTAAAACAACATGGGGCCACTAGACTCAATGCCCTTGTTAAAACAACATGGGGCCACTAGACCCAATGGCCTTGCTAAAACAATATGGGGCCACTAGACCCAATGGCCTTGTTAAAACAATATGGGGCCACTAGACCCAATGGCCTTGTTAAAACAACATGGGGCCACTAGACCCAATGGCCTTGGTAAAACAATATGGGGCCACTAGACCCAATGGCCTTGTTAAAACAATATAGGGCCACTAGACCCAATGGCCTTGGTAAAACAATATGGAGCCACTAGACCCAATGCCCTTGTTAAAACAATATGGGGCCACTAGACCCAATGGCCTTGCTAAAACAATATAGGGCCATTAGACCCAATGACCTTGCTAAAACAATATAGGGCCACTAGACCCAATGGCCTTGCTAAAACAATATGGGGCCACTAGACCCAATGGCCTTGCTAAAACAATATGGGGCCACTAGACCCAATGGCCTTGCTAAAACAGTATAGGGCCACTAGACCCAATGGCCTTGCTAAAACAATATGGGGCCACTAGACCCAATGGCCTTGCTAAAACAATATGGGGCCACTAGACCCAATGGCCTTGCTAAAACAATATGGGGCCACTAGACCCAATGGCCTTGTTAAAACAATATGGGGCCACTAGACCCAATGGCCTTGGTAAAACAATATAGGGCCACTAGACCCAATGGCCTTGTTAAAACAATATAGGGCCACTAGACCCAATGGCCTTGGTAAAACAATATGGGGCCACTAGACCCAATGGCCTTGGTAAAACAATATGGGGCCACTAGACCCAATGGCCTTGCTAAAACAATATGGGGCCACTAGACCCAATGGCCTTGCTAAAACAATATGGGGCCACTAGACCCAATGGCCTTGCTAAAACAATATGGGGCCACTAGACCCAATGGCCTTGCTAAAACAATATGGGGCCACTAGACCCAATGCCCTTGTTAAAACAATATGGGGCCACTAGACCCAATGGCCTTGCTAAAACAATATGGGGCCACTAGACCCAATGGCCTTGCTAAAACAATATGGGGCCACTAGACCCAATGGCCTTGGTAAAACAATATGGGGCCACTAGACCCAATGGCCTTGTTAAAACAATATGGGGCCACTAGACCCAATGGCCTTGGTAAAACAATATAGGGCCACTAGACCCAATGGCCTTGTTAAAACAATATAGGGCCACTAGACCCAATGGCCTTGGTAAAACAATATGGGGCCACTAGACCCAATGGCCTTGGTAAAACAATATGGGGCCACTAGACCCAATGACCTTGGTAAAACAATATGGGGCCACTAGACCCAGTGCCCTTGTTAAAACAACATGGGGCCACTAGACTCAATGCCCTTGTTAAAACAACATGGGGCCACTAGACCCAATGGCCTTGCTAAAACAATATGGGGCCACTAGACCCAATGGCCTTGTTAAAACAATATGGGGCCACTAGACCCAATGGCCTTGTTAAAACAACATGGGGCCACTAGACCCAATGGCCTTGGTAAAACAATATGGGGCCACTAGACCCAATGGCCTTGTTAAAACAATATAGGGCCACTAGACCCAATGGCCTTGGTAAAACAATATGGAGCCACTAGACCCAATGCCCTTGTTAAAACAATATGGGGCCACTAGACCCAATGGCCTTGCTAAAACAATATAGGGCCATTAGACCCAATGACCTTGCTAAAACAATATAGGGCCACTAGACCCAATGGCCTTGCTAAAACAATATGGGGCCACTAGACCCAATGGCCTTGCTAAAACAATATGGGGCCACTAGACCCAATGGCCTTGCTAAAACAGTATAGGGCCACTAGACCCAATGGCCTTGCTAAAACAATATGGGGCCACTAGACCCAATGGCCTTGCTAAAACAATATGGGGCCACTAGACCCAATGGCCTTGCTAAAACAATATGGGGCCACTAGACCCAATGGCCTTGCTAAAACAATATGGGGCCACTAGACCCAATGCCCTTGTTAAAACAATATGGGGCCACTAGACCCAATGACCTTGTTAAAACAATATGGGGCCACTAGACCCAATGGCCTTGCTAAAACAATATGGGGCCACTAGACCCAATGGCCTTGGTAAAACAATATGGGGCCACTAGACCCAATGACCTTGTTAAAACAATATGGAGCCACTAGACCCAATGCCCTTGTTAAAACAATATGGGGCCACTAGACCCAATGGCCTTGGTAAAACAATATGGAGCCACTAGACCCAATGACCTTGTTAAAGTCTAGCTATGTAAGCATGAGTGAGCGTGCGTGTACACACACACACACACACACACACACACACACACACACACAGAGAAGGAGAGAGAGAGGGAGACAGAGAGGGGGGCAGACAGACAGACAGAGGCATATAGACACAAATTATCCTCTTCGATATGATGTATACGATATTTTCTTTAATTCCGCTTGCGTCTCGTGGGATTTAAACAGATTTAAACAAACAAACAAAAGGAATGTCGGTCCTCATTCTTTATCTGGACTTTCTCTTCGAACTGCCTTGCTATTGTTCATTCTGCAAAAAGCCTTGCTATTGTTCATTCATTCTGCAAACTGCCTTGTTACTGTTCATTCTTCGAACTGCCTTGCTATTGTTCATTCTACAGACTGCCTTGCTATTGTTCATTCTTCGAACTGTCTTGCTATTGTTCATTCTACAAACTGCCATGTGACTCCCTCACCATGTGACTCCCTCACCAAGTGATCACCCTCACCAAGTGACCCCTCACCAAGGGACTCCCTCACCATGTGACCACCCTCACCATGTGACCCCCTCACCAAGTGATCACCCTCACCAAGTGACTCCCTCACCATGTGACCACCCTCACCATGTGACCCCCTCACCAAGTGATCACCCTCACCATGTGACTCCCTCATCATGTGACTCCCTCACCATGTGACCCCCTCACCATGTGACCACCCTCACCAAGCGACCCCCTCACCATGTGACTCCCTCATAATGTGACCCCCTCACCATGTGACCCCCTCACCAAGTGACTCCCTCACCATGTGACTCCCTCACCAAGTGACCCCCTCACCAAGCGACCCCCTCACCATGTGACTCCCTCATAATGTGACCCCCTCACCATGTGACCCCCTCACCAAGTGACTCCCTCACCATGTGACTCCCTCACCAAGTGACCCCCTCACCAAGTGACCCCCTCACCAAGTGACCCCCTCACCATGTGACCCCTCACCATGTGACCCCCTCACCATGTGACACCCTCACCATGTGACCCCCTCACCATGTGACACCCTCACCAAGTGACCACCCTCACCATGTGCCCCCCTCACAATGCGACCCCCTCATAATGTGACCCCCTCACCATGTGACCACCCTCACCATGTGCCCCCCTCACAATGCGACCCCCTCATAATGTGACCCCCTCACCAAGTGACCACCCTCACCATGTGCCCCCCTCACAATGCGACCCCCTCATAATGTGACCCCCTCACCATGTGACCCCCCTCACCATGTGACCCCCCTCACCATGTGACCCCCCTCACCATGTGACCCCCTCACCATGTGACCCCCTCACCATGTGACCCCCTCACCATGTGACCCCCTCACCAAGTGACCCCCTCACCATGTGACACCCTCACCAAGTGACACCCTCACCAAGTGACCACCCTCACTATGTGACCACCCTCACCATGGCGCGCAAGAAAAGGAAAAGGAAAGCAAAAAAGAACAAAAATGAGAAGGAAAAAAAATTGCTACAACTGCTGTTGCTGCTGTTGTTGCTGCTACTACTACTACTACTACTACTACTACTACTACTACTACTACTACTCTCTCTCTATGTGTGTATCTGTCTCTGTCTCTCTTTCTTTCTCTCTCTCTCTCTTCATGTGTACACGTTTCTGTGAGAGAGACAGATAGTCCATGTCTCTGTCAATCTGCTTTTCTCTCTACCTCTCTCTCTCTCTGTCTGTCTGTCTTTGTCTGTCTGTCTGTCTGTCTTTCAGTCTGTCTGTCTGTATGTATGTATGTATGTATGTATGTATGTATGTCTCTCTCTCTCTCTCTCTCTCTCTCTCTCTCTCTCTCTCTCTCTCTGTCTCTGTCTGTCTATGTATCTCAGTGTGTCTGTATGTCTGTATGCATCTCTCTCTCTCTCTCTCTCTCTCTCTCTCTCTCTCTCTCTTTCTCTCTGTCTGTCTGTCTCTGTCTGTCTGTCTATGTATCTCAGTGTGTCTGTATGCATCTCTCTCTCTCTCTCTCTCTCTCTCTCTCTCTCTCTCTCTCTCTCTCTCTCTCTCTCTCCCTCCCTCAGGCAACGCATGGGATTGCTTATCGACAACACAGAGCTTACTATCAATCTGTGCTTGAAGACAAAAAGAAAAGTTATAGAAATACATTAAGGGAATCTTTGTTGGAAAACAGATCAAATAATACTTCATTCTGGTCCACTGTAAAGTCAGTCAGGCGAAAACGCAGAAATCAACCGAATATTCCAATCGATACATGGAAAAAACATTTCGAGCGTATCTTGGGCCAGCAAAATCAGTTGAACGAAAATAGTGAAGTTCACTCCCCTGACCACGAAGAAGAAATATCGATATTAAATGAAAATGTAGGTGAATTTGAAATCCATGGTTTGGACGATGACATAACAATTGATGAGGTGAAATTTGCAATACGAAGACTAAAAAACAGAAAAGCTGCTGGTTTAGATGATGTTGCGGGAGAGTTTTTAAAAGCATCTGAAAATATAATAGCACCTTTTTTGACAAACTTATTCAATCATCTTTTTAATGTAGGCTATTTTCCATCAGATTGGACTCGTTCAGTCATTATTCCACTTTTGAAAAAAGGCGATGCAAACAATCCTGAAAATTATAGAGGTATTTCCTTATTAAGCGTAATTAGTAAAGTTTTCACATCAATACTAAACAGGAGGTTGTACGAGTGGGCCGAATGTGAAGGTAAAATCTCGGAAGAGCAAGCTGGTTTCAGAAAAAGTTACTCTACGATCGATCACATATTTACTCTCTGTAGCATTATCCAAAAATGTTTAAATGGAGCAAGGAAGAATAAGCTTTATATTGCTTTCATAGATTATCAGAAGGCTTTCGACTCAGTTGATCGAAATAGTCTATGGGCAGTGCTTAACAAGATAAGAACATCAACCAAAATGATCCGAATATTAAAAGCGATGTACAGTACAGTTCAGTCTTGTGTCCGATGGGGGCCTTATGTTTCAGAATTTTTTGATTGTCCTGCAGGAGTAAAGCAAGGATGTTTGTTGTCTCCCTTGCTTTTCTCGCTTTTGATTTCAGAAGTCGCTGACAAGGTGACCAAGAATGGAAAACACGGTTTTCAGTTTTTGCCAGGCTTACAAGAAATATTTCTGTTATTGTTTGCAGATGATATTGTCTTGCTGTCATCGTCACCAGCAGGTTTACAAAATCAATTAGATAATCTTAACAAAGCATCTAAATCTCTTGGACTGACAGTAAATTTGAATAAAACAAAAATAATGGTTTGCAGAAAGGGTGGCCATCTGTCTAAAGCAGAAAAATGGTATTTCGATGGAGACGAAATTGAAGTTGTAAACAATTATAAATATCTGGGTTTTATGCTGTCTACCAAGTTATCTTTCATTTCTGCACTTGAAGAGTTCGCTGGCAGGGCAAAAGGGAGGGTGGTTGAAATTATGAGAACAATGTGGAGTCTTGGCAATATGGACAGAATCGTGTTTTTTAAACTCTTTGATGCGCAGATAAAACCTATGCTATTATACGCATCTGAAATGTGGGGAATGATGCGCTTCAAAGCAGTTGAGTCTGTCCATTTGTTTGCTTGTAAAAGATTTTTGAGTGTCAGTCCCAAAACCCCAAATGTAATGATCTATGGTGATCTTGGTCGATATCCATTATACATTGATAGTTGCATCAGTACTTTGCGATACTGGTTTAAGCTAAATCAAATGTCTCTATCGAGAATCCCGAAACAGGCGTACCTAATGAACGTAAATAAGATGACATACAATGCTGATATGTCTTCAAGAAACTGGGCAGATGGACTGAAACATTGCTTAGACATTTATGGGTTTTCAGAAGTTTGGATAAATGGCGGGGTTGGGGATGTAAATGTTTTTCTTAAAATATTCAAACAACGCATGATAGATGGCTTTAAACAGGATTGGGCAAGCAAACTCAACGGAAGTAATCGTTATGAAACATATAGGTCATTCAAATCCTTATTACAACCTGAAAAATACTTATCTGATCTTACCATCAGTAAATTTAGATCAGCCTTCATTAAGTTCCGTTTTGGTATAAATGAACTAAAAATAAATCAGCGTTATTGTGATGTTTTGAAAAACTGCCCATGTGGTGGTAGAATAGAGAACGAACTACATGTACTAACAGCTTGTCCTTTATATGATGATATTAGAAGGAAATATTTGCTCAAGCATATGCAACATATTAGAAATCTGTCATTATCATTTCTGCTGCAAAACGAAAGTTGTAATGTGACCAGAGATGTTGCAATGTTTGTTTTTTATGCATTAAGACTGAGAGAAGAGTACTTTCAGCTCTAAACAGACATATCAGCCTTGTGCT
>NC_134879.1:770347-790347 GCF_041734735.1 Babylonia areolata
ATTGAGAGGTTAACGAGGGACAGGAAACCCACTGAGAGGTTAACGAGGGACAGGAAACCCACTGAGAGGTTAACGAGGGACAGGAAACCCGTTGAGAGGTTCACGAGGGACAGGAAACCCATTGAGAGGTTAACGAGGGACAGGAAAACCACTGAGAGGTTAACGAGGGACAGGAAACCAAATGAGAGGATAACGAGGGACAGGAAACCCAATGAGAGGATAGCGAGGGACAGGAAACCCATTGAGAGGATGACGAGGGACAGGAAACCTGGAAAGAAGAGGAGACCTGGACAGGAAAACACATCCTCTTGTTTGAGCAAAGACACTGACATTTCGGACAGCGGGCACACACACACACACACACACACACACACACACACACACACACACACACACACACACACACACACACACACACACACACACACACACACACACACACACACACACACACACACACACACACACACACACACACACACACACACACCGAATGATTGTGTACGTTGGTGATCATGGTTATATTTGCGTTACATTTGATCGTGCAGATCATGCAGATTCCGCAAAACTCAAGAACGAACAATTGGAAGGCTGTAACAAACGCCTCTGACAAACTCTGTTTTCAAAGTCAGGTTATGAGTCAAATCACGTTGATCACCACTGAATATGTACTGTTACTCTGATTGATAACTTATGTGATTATGACCCTTATAGAAGAAGAAGAAGAAGAAGAAGAAGATTGATTGCGTGAGTGAGTGAGTGAGTGAGTGAGTGATTGGTTGCTTGGTTGGTTGGTTGGTTGGTTGGTTGATTGATTGATTGATTGATTGAATCTTCAATTGATAATGAATTAGGCACACCAAAGGATTTTCTGCGATTCTACCCTTTTACAGAAACAGGAAATTAAGTTAAAAAAAATAAAAAAAAACGGATGAGAAGAATATTATACCATCAATAACAAGATGATAAAAGAACGGATATTACATGATAACATACGTATGTACACACACACACACACACACACACACACACACACACACACACACACACACACACACACACACACACACACACATACGGCGACGACGACGACGACAACGAAGAAGAAGAAGTAGAAGAAGAAGAAGAAGAATAGGAGGAGGAGGAAAAGGTCGTGCCCACAGAACAGGCTGGTGAGGGAGATAAAAAGAACCTAAAGGGGGATAAGACACGAGTCTTATTACAGAGGAGCAGAGGATGAGGGGGAGGGGGGAGGGGGAAGGGGGGGGGGGGTCACCGTGGATATTTCCGGGTCCACCTCCCCAACAATTCCACTTTAACGACTGCCAGAATTTCCCCTCCCTGGTACTTGCCCTCATGGCTACAACCAAGTGTTGAAAGAAAGGTGTGGTATTCTGAAACAGTTCCAAGTCATGGAAAGTAATGTATACCTCTGAACATTGGAACTGGTCTTTGTCACAGAAGGATTATGTTGTTGTTGTTGTTGTTTTCCATCTCCGTGTCGCTTAAGACAGCACAACGCCGTATTTCAGTCAGTCTTTTCTGACAACGCATGAGCTTTTCTGTTTCAACCAAGTACAACCTGACTACACAGAGGGATAGCCATGGCAGAAACAAACAAACAAACAAAGAAACAAACAAAGGCCAACCTTTAAAAACCCGGAGAGCAAAAGAGGACACTGTGGACGCGCTAACAACCCCAGACACAAAGGAGAGAAATCTTTAAACTTCGCTTTGTAATCGACATATGATTTGAAACCCGGCTTTGATATTCTCTTGAATTAGTTGGACTTCTCCTTTGATCCATATTAATTTGAATATGGATCATTCTGTTCGGAACCGAAATCCGTTCTAAATAGAACGATGACAGCAGTGATGAAAAATAACGAGGTTGCGGAGAAAACGTATGATGGCCAGGACGTGCAGGAAGGGTGGTAGAAGAAAGGAAGGAAGGAAGGAAGGAAGAGAACAAAAAGAAAAGATGGAAAGACAGATAAAGAAACTAATGAAACAAATGAAACAGAGAGAGAGGGAACAGAAGAAAGAGAGAACAGAACGGAAGAAAGAAGGAAATAATTAAGAAAGAAGGGGGAATGAATGAATGACTGAATGAACGAATGAATGAATGAAAACGTGAAAGAGGGGGCAGAATTACAGAGATAAGAGAACGAAAGAAACAAACAAACAAGCAAAGAATGATGAAAGAACATAACGAAAATCAGAGGAAGACGACGACGACGACGACGACGACGACGAAGAAGAAGAAGAAGAAGAAGAAGAAGAAGAAGAAGAAGAAGAAGAAGAAGAAGAAGAAGAAGAAGAAGAAGAAGAAGAAGAAGAAGAACGACAGCCAGCAGAAGAAGAAGACGAAGAAGAAGAAGAAGAAGAAGAAGAAGAAGAAGAAGAAGAAGAGACGAAGAAGAAGAAGAAGAAGAAGAAGAAGAAAGACAGCCAGCAGAAGAAGAAGAAGAAGAAGAAGAAGAAGAAGAAGAAGAAGAAGAAGAAGAAAGACGAAGAAGAAGAAGAAGAAGAAGAAGAAGAAGAAGAAGAAAGAGTGGCAGTGGGTCATGGAATGTGGCTAGGGACGCTAAGAACAGCACATCACAGACGGGCTGTATCAGCAGGACCTAAGGGATCAAGCAGGGAAAGCCGTGGAAGATTTTCTATTATTGTTCTTCCATTTTCCACTCGGATGATTGTCTCCCATCTTCGTCTGTTCTCGCATGAAGGAAGAAAAACCAACCACAATATCTTGCCTTAAAAAGAAATAATTGACAGTCTAGTTTCTGGAAGCTTTCTGTTTGCCTTAGGAATAAAAAACAAACAAACAAACAAAAAACACGACTGCCTTGGAAATATGATCATTCTTGTCATTCATTTTCGGATTTTTTCATGCTGAAATATACCATGAAGAAGAGGTGGAGGAGAGAGCATGAAGAAGAGGTGGAGGAGAGAGCATGAAGAAGAGGTGGAGGAGAGTCCATGAAGAAGAGGTGGAGGAGAGAATACAAGGACACAATCAGAAAAAAAGAGGAGGAGGAGGAGAACGAAAATGTTATAGAAAAAGATTCAGGAGGATGATAGTTGGGAGTTCAGGAAGAAAAGGTGCAGATGGAGGAGAATGAGGAGGAGAATGAGAAGAATAGATGTGGAGGAGGTGGAGGAGAATGATGATGGTGGATGTGGAGGAGGAGGAGGAGAAGAATGAGGATGATGGATGTGGAGGAGGAGGAGGAGAAGGAGAACGAGGATGATGGAGGAGGAGGAGAATGAGGAGGATGGATGTGGAGGAGGAGGAGAAGAAGGATGGAGGTGGAGGAGGAGAATGAGGAGGATGGATGTGGAGGAGGAGAAGGAGGAGGATGGATGTGGAGGAGGAGGAGGATGGATGTGGAGGAGGAGAAGGAGGAGGAGGAGAATGAGGAGGATGGATGTGGAGGAGGAGGAGAAGGAGGAGGATGGATGTGGAGGAGAAGGAGGAAGAGGAGGAGAATGAGGATGATGGATGTGGAGGAGGAGGAGAAGGAGGAGGATGGATGTGGAGGAGAAGGAGGAAGAGGAGGAGAAGGAGGAGGATGGATGTGGAGGAGGAGGAGAAAGAGGAGGATGGATGTGGAGGAGGAGGATGGATGTGGAGGAGGAGGAGGATGGATGTGGAGGAGGAGGAGGAAGAGGAGGAGAATGAGGAGGATGGATGTGGAGGAGGAGGAGGAAGAGGAGGAGAATGAGGAGGATGGATGTGGAGGAGGAGGAGGAGGATGGATGTGGAGGAGGAGGAGGATGGATGTGGAGGAGGAGGAGGAAGAGGAGGAGAATGAGGAGGATGGATGTGGAGGAGGAGGAGGAAGAGGAGGAGAATGAGGAGGATGGATGTGGAGGAGGAGGAGGAGAATGAGGAGGATGGATGTGGAGGAGGATGGATGTGGAGGAGGAGGAGGATGGATGTGGAGGAGGAGGAGGAAGAGGAGGAGAATGAGGAGGATGGATGTGGAGGAGGAGGAGGACAAAAACAGGAGAACCGGCAGAGTCTAAGTCGTTGAGACTGCCCTTGGATTCCAGAAAAACAGATATCCCAGACGGGTCGTTTTGGTGAGAGCTGAGAGATCCAACAGGGACAGCGCTAGAGATTTCCTGCTACATTTCCTTTTAGTCTCTGCCGTCATGGGTTCTCTCTCTCTCTTTATCTGTGATCAATGTCAGGAATTAAACAGAATCACAAATCCCAGCGTTAGAAATTACTGACTGCCGCTGGCCTGGGTGAAAAATTCCTGTGGACTCCCCCCCCCCTTGCCCTCCCCTCCCCCCCTGTCATGTCCTATGTACAGTTTAACACAAATCAGTTATGACAGATCTATGCATCTATTCATTTTTACAAATTTGAATAATATCAGCTGGGTTTATAGAATATGCTATCATCTTAAGATGGAATGAAACGTGAATGGACATACATTCATCTAGTTTGCGGTGAGACATGTTGTAGCAGCAAGGTGTGCATACTTTAAGTTCAGTTCTGGGAGACGCAAGAAACGTCATACAATAGCAGGATAGCATGTCTATCTTGGAGATTTGTTTTCAAATGAACCGAACAACACAGTTCATCAATTTTGTGTCATTTTTTTTCATGAGATTCGGAGTTAAGCCCAGTGAACAAATCGTTTAAACAGTCTAGACAAGACACAATCAGGTAAGTAACGAGAATTGTAATGACATCCCTGTGTAAGAAAGTGTCTGATACAGCCAATCCTCTGGATTTCGAAGCAAACTATTTGGCATGTTCAAGTGATTTGGTCAATCATTGTGAGTGTTTCGTCAAATACCACACCAATACCCACTAGAACCGCGCTTTGTCCAGTTACTGGAAAATCCAGAAGATTGGATCAAACTCACACATGTTTTGCCCTCACTAAAATTCAACTTTTTTTTTCTTTTCTTTTTTTTTCTTTCTTTTTTTTTATTTTATTTTTTTTTTTTTTTTTGCTGCCCCATCATCTGCCCCGTTTCAGTGGCATTACTCCTACACCGCTCTTTCCAAGTCACCCATACACGGCCACACCCGGTTTCATCCATCACAGCCGCAGCGTCGGCAGTCCGCAGGGAACCATCGACGTTAGGTCGCCAGGAGGACGCACACCAGAGGAGACCCTGCACTGCTGCTGAGTCACTTCGGTGGTGTTCAGTGGTGCCTGTTCTGATTTAACTTACTTTGGACACTACTTACTAAGCCCCCTACTGACGACAATAATGGCTTAGTCGCGGAGCCAGACTGAGTGAGCATCCCTCCCAGCGTGGAGACCGCCACCACGTCCCTCCAACGGCAGTCCCCCATGAATCCACCGATACTGAAGACCTTGACAAGACTCACCCCAAGCATAGAAGTGGAAGGGTATCGAAACTGAGATCACCCTGGCAGCAGGGCATGAAAGGCCACAGATTTTGGGAATTTTTTGTTTATATTGGTTATGATGAAGGAGGAAGAGGAGGATGGCGATGATGATGACGATGTTGCTATGGAGGTCCATTTTGGTTTGGGACTACGTGACAAGGCTGTACTCTACGCTTCCTTTCATAATGATATCCCGGCGTCAACCAGGCCCGAGAGATACAGACACTTGCAGTGTTGGTCAGGTAATTAAAGCAACACACGCAAAGACGCATCCGTGAAGTGTATGATACTCGACTGTGTGGTCCCAGTCTCCCCATTTAAGCCCATAGCACACTCAACTCTGGGTAGGAGCCGGCTGCTGGCCGAAAAACCCACCTCCGTTGGGATTCGAACCCGCGTCCTCCCAGCCGTCAGTCCGCGACGCTAACCACTTCGCCACGGCGGCTGGTTAAAATTAAACTTTTACACGATCAATAGTTCTTCGGCCACGATTTTTTTTTTTTTTTTTAACACGACAAAATCTGAAGCTGTGAGTGTAGGGCTGATTTAGAGAATTCACTATCATTATCATCAATGAGCATATGAAGAACAGTATACTGCTGAATGATGTAAGAAGATGATTAAATTAAGGCCGAGGACTTTGTGGACACCAAATGCCAGTGAAGACGTCTCGGATAATGATTCATTGACAGATGTATTACATTTTGTTTTCTTTCGTTTGTTTTCTGAGTATGTTTATAATGAAATACCTAAAACAGCCTTTCACTGTTCAGTACTGATGACTTGTAGAAGCGGGCAAGAAGAAGAACAACAACAACAACAAGAACAAATTCAAAAAGGCTGGACAGGGAAGGGAGGAAAATGACAGAGATCAGAAAGAAATTTGATTAGTGAGGACAGATGAATCAATTCCAAAAAGACCTTTCATTCATTTTTTTCTAGCTGCTCCCCAAACCTTCTGTTCACTGTCCAACCGCTTCCCTTCCATCCACCCACCCCTCCCCCCCCGCACCCCACCCCCACCCCCTCATCCTCATACCACCCCCTCCCCTCCACCCCCCTTGGTTCTCCTGGGATTGAACAGACAGACAGACAGACGGACAGACAGACAGACCGACCGACAGGAACGCATTCGGACCTTGCTTCTGTCGATGTGAAACCAAGATTTCCTAATTGGAAAAAAAAAACTGTTTTTATTCTGTCTTTTCAAAATTGGATATCAAATCAGACTATAGCCTTGAAAGACATTAAAGTAATGGAGGAGGAAGAAGAAGAAGAACAACAACAACAACGACGACGACGACGACAACAACAACAACAACAACAGCAGCAACAACAACAACAACAAATACCGGAAGAAAAAGAACAAAAGCAACAAGAACAACAATAAGAACAGAAACAAAAGCACGAACAAAACCAAGGTCAATAACACACAAAAAAAAGAACAGAAAAAGAGAGAAGAAGAAGAAGAAAGAAGACTACCAAGAAAGGAAAGAAAGGATAAGGGAGAAGAAAGAAAGGAAGGTCAGGCTCACAGAACAAGCTGGTGAGTAGGATGAAAAAAATGAAATGAAATATTTAAAAAAAAACAAAAAAAGACATAACGGGAGATAAGTAACGAGTCTTATTACTGAGGGTCGGGGGATCAGGGGGGGTAACTGTGGAGACTTCCAGTCTTCCTCCCGCCAGTTCCGCTTTAACGACTGCCGGCATTACCTCCCTTGTCTGCTCTCACAGGGGTAAGTAAAGGAAAATTGTGGAGGCATGTCTCTCCAAATACGGGAGCTGGTTTTCGTCACAAATAATTGAAGTTTTGTTGCTGTTGTTGTGTTGTTGTCGATGTTGTTGTTGTTATTGTTGTTGTTATTCTCCCATTCCCCCCCCCCCACCCCCCCCCCACCCCCCCCCCCCCCTCTCTCTCTCTCTCTTCCCCCATCATTTACAATTCAGTATCGAGTAACAATTTGGTCGTCTTTTTCTTTTTCTTTTTGGTTTGGTTTCTTCTGCTATTGTATCAGTTCTTGTTTAGCTTCTTCAGTATGTATTCAGGTTTATCTGCATCCCAGAGATGCGCAGGAAATGAAGTAACGATCACAAAAGACGATGTTCGTGTTGGAACTAGCAGAATGTTAAGGCAGCCAACAAACAGCTGAGTTTGAACAGTGCTGCTGATATTCAGAGCTGCGGGATCAGATTTAGTTACCTTGAAACCTTGAAAATTAATTTCCCCTCCTCCTGTTTTTTCGCACTCTGGTTGATCACCATTTCCTTCTGTTCGTCATATTTTCAAATAAGGATTTATATATATATATATATGTATTCCTGGGGAGAGCAGCCCGAATTTCACACAGAGAAATCTGTTGTGATAAAAAGAAATACAAATACAAATACAGAAGACGAAGGAGAAGAAGAACAACAACAACAACGAGAAAAAAAGAAAAAAAACATCAATGAATGAAGGAATCTTTATTTTCCAACGGTGGAGATATTAGCACACTGGCCGACTTACAATAGCTGCCGTTGTTCTAAAAATACACAAACATATACACATGGACGAAGAAGAAGAAGAAATCATTTGATGATGATGAAAATGAAGGAGCGCAATATAAGGCATTGTCACGAAAAGAAAGAAAGGCCTCAAGAAAAGAAGAAAGAAGTAGCAATTTTGTTTCTTTGGGTAAAAAAAAAAAAAAAAATTATCACATACATTGTGGAACCACTGTTATCTCCTGTCGCGAAAAAAAATCAACCTACAAAAGAAAATTTTGTTTCCAAATCAATGATTAGATTAAAATCTGGCTTCGACTGCCACAGTGTCATTTTCTATTCATTTAATTCGTTTTTCCACGGTTGTTTTTTTTTTGTGTGTGTGTGTGTTTTTTGTTATATCTATACCAGATATCATTCTTACTCAAATCCAATCAGTTCGAAATTAAAATTAAAAGAAGAGAACACACAGGGCAGGGACAAAAGAGAAACAAAAGAAAATCATATAAGAAGAAACGGAGGAAGAGGGGTGTCTGACAAGAAAAAGCGAAGTAAAGGGAGAAATAACTGTGGACCTGATGAATGTAATGAATTATTTCTGTGTCGCTTGGTCATAGAATGGCACAAATATAAAAAGATGGAAATGAAGACCCACTGAAACGTTTCCAGTTTTAACTCTCTCCATATGAACGGCGAAAGAGACGACGTTAACAGCGTTTCACCCCAATTACCACCATCAAAATATTGCAAGCGGAAGGCTCTTATACTGAAGAGGTGAATGTTGACAAAGATACCACAATTCTGAGGACAGAAGCTGAAGGTTGGGTCATTGAGACACCCACTGGACATCCGAGGGGTCTGTGTAGAGAAGAAAATAGGACTGGCCGTACTGAGTGAGTTAAAACAAAATAAAAAGAACGAAAAAAAAAGAAAAAAAAGAAATACAAACCCGATTCACACAGAGTTTTATTTTGGTGGTGGTATTGATTTATTTCGATGTTTTGTTATTGTTGCTGTTGGTGGTGGTCGTGGTAGTGGTGGTGGTGTTGACATCAACCTGATACCGCATGACAATGATAAATAATACCATTAAAGTCTTATAGAATCAAGCAAGGCTGCAGGCGCCACCAAGACATATTCGCGAAAAGTAAGAAAAGGAGAAGGCAAACGCATCCAGCAAAAGGAGAAGGAAAACGCATCCAGCAAAAGGAGAAGGAAAACGCATCCAGCAAAAGGAGAAGGAAAACGCAACCAGCAACCAGCAAAAGGAGAAGGAAAACGCATCCAGCAAAAGGAGAAGGCAAACGCATCCAGCAAAAGGAGAAGGAAAACGCATCCAGCAAAAGGAGAAGGAAAACGCATCCAGCAAAAGGAGAAGGAAAACGCATCCAGCAAAAGGAGAAGGCAAACGCATCCAGCAAAAGGAGAAGGAAAACGCATCCAGCAAAAGGAGAAGGAAAACGCATCCAGCAACCAGCAAAAGGAGAAGGAAAACGCATCCAGCAACCAGCAAAAGGAGAAGGAAAACGCAACCAGCAAAAGGAGAAGGAAAACGCATCCAGCAAGCAAAGCCAATGGAACAACCCCCTCAAATAGACGTGCTGGCAAATCACCCTGCAGGAAAGGCAACTGGTGTTTGTTCCACTGTTTCTGAAGACACAACCTGCTTGTGGGAGTTGATCTCTCTCTCTCTCTCTCTCTCTCTCTCTCTCTCTCTCTCTCCAATTTATTCCCCCAAAATATTATATAAATCCATGCTTGTTTCGGTTATGTTTATTAATGGCATCTAACGATGAAAACGTCACACGTAGTTTTGCTATGTATCTTTATAAAGCACTGCAATAAAGAGAGACACTCATTTCTTAGATTCACTGATAGTTTGTTGTGAATGACGTTGAATTGTTTATATTACCAATTGCAATGGCACATGTGAAACTGTTATTACCCCCTATGGGGCTATGGCCTTAATTGAATAAACCATCTCTCTCTCTCTCTCTCTCTCTCTCTCTCTCTCTATATATATATATATATATATATATATATATATATATATATATACACATATATATATATATATATATACATATATATATATATATATACATATATATATATATATATATATACATATACATATATATCAATCTTTGATATTCATGCTTCCTGGGCAGTGTATATAATGGCGGGAGGTGTGCGGGGAAAGAAACTATACGGCTGAATGGACCAGAAGATGAGAAGAAAGTGAGAGGGCAGCGACAGAAAAGAAACGAAGAAAAATGAATGATGACAGAAAGAAAAAAAGAGGAAGAAGAAAGAAAGAACGATGGAATGAACGAACGAAAACCATAACTACTACAAGAACACGAAGAAGAAAAACAAGAACCAGAAAGTCATGGCCAGGTCAGGGAGACACAGGCAGTAGGCGGAGATCAGAATCACACGATTCCGGGAAGCGACAATAGGCCACAGATTCAGTGCACAAGGGTTTCGGCTGTCCTGCTGCTTTCATTTCCTGCTTCCATGACTGCTACAGCCTCTATTTTTCATTTTTTTCAAACAGCAGGGGTGCGTGGGTGCGGGGGCCGAGTGGGTGGGATGGTTGTAGGGATTTCCTTTTGGCGGACTCACGGAATTTGTTATGAAGAAAAAAGTTATAAGATAACGTGACGTGCGTGTAATCTTTCTACTGAATGGACAGAGAGAGGGGGGGGGGGGGGGAGTGAGGGGTGGACACATACTGAAACTGACTGACTGACTGATAGACTGAGAGACTGACTAGACTGACTGACAGACAGAGAGACAGACAGGCTGACAGACTGACTGACTGACTGACAGACAGACTGGCAGACAGACATCCATACAGACTTGCCGACAGACAGGCAGACAGACTGACTGACAGACAGACAGACAAACAGACAGACAGGCAGGCAGGCTGATAGACAGATAGACAGAGTGACAGATAGACAGACAGACAGACAGACTGATAGACAGACTGACAGATTGACAGACTGACTGACAGACAGACAGACAAACAGAGAGACAGGCAGGCTGACAGACTGACTGACAGAATGACTGATTGACTGACTGACTGACAGACGGACAGACTGACAGACGGACAGACAGACAGACTGACTGACAAAGACAGCCATAGACAAATCAGTGCGTGTTGCTGGTTTTCAATCTGCCTGGCTCCCTGCTGGTTGCAGCCTGTGTCATATGTTCTCAGTCTTGTGGAGATTATTTCTGCGGAGAAAGAGGCTGAAGGTGTGTGGAAATCAATCAGATAGCTGGATATGAAAGAAGTATGTATGCGGAAACGTTTCAGATAGCTGTACATAGGAAGAGAGAAGTATGTATGTGAAATGCATCACATAGCTGAACATAGGAAGAGAGACGTATGTATGTGGAAATGTATCACATAGCTGAACATAGGAAGAGAGACGTATGTATGTGGAAATGCATCACATAGCTGAACATAGGAAGAGAGACGTATGTATGTGGAAATGCATCACATAGCTGAACATAGGAAGAGAGAAGTATGTATGTGGAAATGTATCACATAGCTGAACATAGGAAGAGAGACGTATGTATGTGGAAATGCATCACATAGCTGAACGTAGGAAGAGAGAAGTATGTAAGTTGAAATGCATCACATAGCTGAACATAGGAACAGAGATGTATGTAAGTTGAAATGCATCACATAGCTGAACATAGGAACAGAGAAGTATGTAAGTTGAAATGCATCACATAGCTGAACATAGGAACAGAGAAGTATGTAAGTTGAAATGCATCACATAGCTGAACATAGGAACAGAGAAGTATGTATGTGGAAATGCATCACATAGCTGAACATAGGAAGAGAGACGTATGTATGTGGAAATGCATCACATAGCTGAACATAGGAAGACAGAAGTATGTATGTGGAAATGCATCACATAGCTGAACATAGGAAGAGAGACGTATGTATGTGGAAATGCATCACATAGCTGAACATAGGAAGAGAGAAGTATGTATGTAGAAACCCATCAGATAATCAAATGCAGAAAGAATTATGCATTTTGAAACCCATCAGATACACATGGAATCCCATCAGATACACACGGAAACCCATTAAATACACATGAAAACCCATTAGATACACATGGAAACCCATCAGATACACATGGAATCCCATCAGATACGCATGGAAACCCATCAGATACACATGGAAACCCATCAGATACCCATCAGATACACATGGAATCCCATCAGATACCCATCAGATACACATGGAAACCCATCAGATACACATGGAAACCCATCAGATACCCATCAGATACACATGGAAACCCATCAGATACACATGGAATCCCATCAGATACCCATCAGATACACATGAAAACCCATCAGATACATATGGAAACCCATCAGATACACATGGAATCCCATCAGATACACATGGAAACCCATCAGATACACATGGAATCCCATCAGATACACATGGAAACCCATCAGATACACATGGAATCCCATCAGATACACATGGAAACCCATCAGATACACATGGAATCCCATCAGATACACATGGAATCCCATCAGATACACATGGAAACCCATCAGATACACATGGAATCCCATCAGATACCCATCAGATACACATGGAAACCCATCAGATACACATGGAATCCCATCAGATACCCATCAGATACACATGGAATCCCATCAGATACACATGGAAACCCATCAGGTACACAGACAGATGGAGAAGGGAGGTTGCGTCTGCGGTCCTCAGGCTTCCCCCAACGACTACTTTGTAGTTATGGGCCTGAGGTTGAGGTTGAGGAGGTGGTTGGTTTGTTTTTGGTGGTTTTTTTGGATGTTTGTTTTTTTTTCGTTCGTTCTGTTTCCCTCTGTAGACGACCAAGTGTCCGCCAGTTGGGGATATCTGCATTCGGTGTATATTTATTTCTATGCTTGGCACCGTTAGTTGTTGTTTTCTCATAGATCTCGCTGTGCGTAGGTCAGTGGTTGCAATTTTTTTTTTTTCGTCTGGTCAAGTTTTCCTGGACACTGTTTTAACTCACTCAGTACGGCCAGTCCTCTCTTCTCCTCTACACAGACCCCTCGGATGTCCAGTGGGTGTCTGAATGACCCAACCTTTAGCTTCCGTCGTCAGAATTGTGGTATTCTTTGTCAACATTCACCTCTTCAGTATAAGAGCCTTCCGCTTGCAATATTTTGATGATGGTAACTGGGGCGAAACGCTGTTAACGTCGTCTCTTTCGCCGTTCGTATGGAGGGAGTTAACCGAGAGGCTGTTCAGTGTTTGTCTTCATGGCGTTGGATCTTCCACTGGTCTCCAGCTCACGTCGTTTTAGTTAGGTAGGAGCTATTGAATTCCACAGCTTTTGATTTGTCTTGTTTGGCTTTTGTCCTTCGTGTTTCATTACGTTAGTATTATCTGTCTCTCGTTTATTATTGTACTTCAGTGATTTCCACAACATTTATGCGAAAAATATTTTTTTGGACGTGTGCAGAGGTTACGAGTTTCCATGTTTTAATCAAAGATGATTTTAATACACAAGAATTTTTGTTTGTGAGAAGTCAATATTATGGAGAGAATTTGACAATTGGACGGGAATATTCCACGTCGTTGTTTGTCTGGGCAATAGTTGTATTTTCACTCGTTTGAATGGAAGGGAGATAATAAGATATATTTCTGTACACATGTGAAGGACAATCTTTGTTGGATATCCTAAAATGTATGTGGTGCATCCAGCAAGACGCCATGGAATGGCAATGAAGCATTTTGCAATGTGTTATATATATATATATATATATATATTGCTATTATATACGTGTGTATGTATGTGTATAATGATAATATTAGATAACTAAATACTGCGATGTATGGTAGATATGAAAAGAAAATGCAAACCTATATTGTTTCTTGTAATATTTTTTTTATACATCTATCGAACTATTTCTCACTCATCAAATGCTTTGGGTTGCCTGTGCGTCTTTTGATGTACTCCTAGCTGGTTGCTGTTATTTATGTGAAACATATATAGTTATATGGTGGTTCCAGACCACCCACCTCCTAGTACCAGCGACGGGTCCGCCAACGTTTCTACTGACGCTCGGTTCGGAGGACCACTGCTTCAGCCTGCCAACGTCTTCAAGGGTTTCACTTTTACATGTTTGACAGTGATATTTCAGTGATCAAAAGGGAAAGACCATTCAGTGCTTCCATTTCTTTCTTTTTCTTCTTTATATATATATATATATATATATATATATATATATATATATATTTCCCCCCCCCCCTCCTGAGGATTCCTGTTCAGATTTCACCCTTGACATTTGTGCTTCAGTAGCCTATATATATATATTTTTTTTTTAATTTGTGTGTGTGTGCGAGTGTGTGTGATAATAACTGAAACTTGGTCAACTTCATATTCACATATACACTCACATATTCGCACACGTACATGATACTCACTTGTGGAGAGTGAGAGAGAAAGTGTTGGACAGAAATGATGCTGACCTGTGTTTAATGTTGGTGGGAGTAGGGTTGAGATGACGTACCCCCGAGTAAACCTGGTGTGTTTATTTAATAACTGACTGTGTGGCCACGCCCATCAGTGTCTTTTGGAGACTTTGTTGAAGGAAATAAGAGTTACTTCTGTTGTTCTTCCTTCTAGATTTTTTTTCTTTTTTCGCTTTTTTAACTCTCTCCATACGAACGGCGAAAGAGACAACGTTAACAGCGTTTCACCCCAATTACCATCATCAAAATATTGCAAACGGAAGGCTCTTATACTGAAGAGGTGAATGTTGACAAAGAATACCACAATTCTGACGACGGAAGCAAAAGGTTGGGTCATTCAGACACCCACTGGACATCCGACGGGTCTGTGTAGAGGAGAAGAGAGGACTGGCCGTACTGAGTGAGTTAATATACATTCATACAAATACATAACTACGTGCATTAACTGCGTTGTAAAAAAAAATCTGTTTCTGTGTGGGCTTGTTGGTGTAGTGTCGTCTGTAGTGGGGCATTGCGTGGGGGCGGCGGGGGGGGGTGCGGGGGGGGTCTGGGGGGGCGGGGGGGAGGGGGTAGGTCGGGGAGGGTGCACGTCCGCTTTAGCACGCGTTTGACAATACAGAATATATATAATACACAGCAAAATGGAAAAAAAAAGTTAGAAACTTATTGAAAGTTGTGAAAGTAAAGTAAGCCACAGGATGAATAGACCCCTAATTTCAGCACACACACACGCACACACACCCACACACACACACACACACACACACACACGCGCACACACACACACACACACACACACACACACACACACACGCACACACACACACACACACACACACACACACACGATGTGAAAGCTATACACGCGACACTCATCACGTCGTGCTATACAGCTCTGGCACGAGTGGATGGAGAGGTAAAAAAAAAACAACAAAAAACAAACACGAAAATAGATAAATAACTGAATTAGTAAATATCTGAATAACTAATAATGGAGTCTCCCGTCGGACCGACGGATGAGTAGGCAGGCAGGCTTATCTGTCGGTGTGTGTCTTCATATGGGAGAAGTGTGTGTGTGTGTGTGTGTGTGTGTGTGTGTGTGTGTGTGTGTGTGTGTGTGTGTGTGTGTGTGTGTGTGTGTGTGTGTGTGTGTGTGTGTGTGAGATGATATGGATACAACATGATACTATGATGATGATGACATGGATATAACATGATACTATGATGATGATATGGATACAACATGATACTATGATGATGATATGGATACAGCATGATACAATGATGATGATGACATGGATACAACATGATACTATGATGATGATGATATGGATACAACATGATACTATGATGATGATGATATGGATACAACATGATACTATGATGATGATATGGATACAACATGATACTATGATGATGATGATATGGATACAACATGATACTATGATGATGATGACATGGATACAACATGATACTATGATGATATGGATACAACATGATACTATGATGATGATATGGATACAACATGATACTATCATGATGATGATGACATGGATACAACATGATACTATGATGATGATGACATGGATACAGCATACTATGATGATGCTGACATGGATACAACATGATACTATGATGATGATATAGATACAACATGATACTATGATGATGAACAATATGATGATGATATGGATACAACATGATACTATGATGATGATATGGATACAACATGATACTATGATGATGTTGTGGATACAACATGATATTATGATGATGATGATGACATGGATACAACATACTATGATGATGATTATATGGATACTTACACAGTACCCATCCTATCCTGTAAGCGCTTTCCAAACACGGGGTAATTTGCACAAAAGGCTGCCTACCTGAGCAGAGCCGACTGACGGCTGCCATTGGGCGCCCATTCAATCATATTTCAGGCACGCACACGTACACACTCAGACAGACATGTAACATTTTACGTGTATGACCGTTTTATCTATTTACTAAGCGTGCGTATATGATCTTCTGTGTGCGTGCGTATACGCACGAAGGGGGTTCAGGCACCAGCAGGTCTGCACATGTCACTGGACGAGAGACAAACTTTCAAGCTCAATATTTTACTACCTCTCCAACGAACGAACCCATATGCAAACTCCCAAACTCACCTTCATATTGCTGGACTCCACTGAGCATTTGGATGAAGCATGGAAACACACATTATGTGTTCCTGTCACTCTGTCTCTGTCTCTCTCTGTCTCTGTCTCTCTCTGTCTCTCTTTCTCTCCCTGTCTTTCTGTCTATCTGTCCCTGTCTCTCTCTCTCTTGTCTCTGTCTGTATCCTTGTCTCTTTTTCAATGGTCTCTCAGCCCACCCCCCCACACCCCCACCCCCTCTCTGTCTGTCTGTGGGTAGATAGATAGATCAGCAGGCATGTTAGACAGACAAGCAGACACACACACAGACAGACAGACAGACAGAAAGACAAAGGGAGAAACTTGTGATTGCGACGATTGGATTGTGATGAGTTTGTGCCGGGCGGGCAAATTACCATAGGCAACCTGATTACATGTGTGTGTGTTTTACTGTCTTCCTCTTACCGAGGTCTCTCACATCCTTTCCGAGGTCTCTCACACTCTTTCCGAGGTCTCTCACACCCTGTCTCCCTCAACGTACACTGCCTTGGACAGCTTTCCTGTTTATTTACCGCTCTCCTTATCCCTGCACCCTCTTCCGCAAACCGCAGTTTACGTTGTTATTGGATTCAGCTGTGTGTGTATAAATGTCGGAACATAATCTCTGTCTCTGGAGGTGTGTGTCTCTGTCTCTGTCTGTGTCTCTATATCTGTCTGAATATGTCTGTCTGTATGTATGTATCTCTCTCCCTCCCTCCCCCTCTCTCTCTCGCGCGCGCTCTCTCTCTCTTCCTTTTATATCTCGTTTTTCCTCTAATCTTTGTGATATGAAAAGCCAAGAAAGCAACCCCCGATAACAAAGGAATAGGTTTCAATATGAACAAAGATCACTGATGGGAACTTCTCACACTTTCTCACACATTCTCACACTTTCTCACACATTCTCACACTTTCTCACACATTACGAACCCCACGCCTCCCTGTAACTGCGAGAAATCTGCGTGGGAGGGTGACGACCAAGATTTCTCGCAATCCAATCTTTCTCTTAAAATGAGAGAGAGGGGTTTTCCCGCACATTGCGAGAAAGCATGGGGTTGTGAGAAAGCTGGGGATTCCCCCCAAAAAACCGTGGCCTGACAATCACAGGGAATTGCTGTTTGCATGCAAGGGAAATGGGTTCTCTTTACAAGTTATAGTGGCAGTTCAATGTGTGTTTTGACAGAGCTAAATATGTTTGGTCTTCCCTCCGGAGAACAGATGGCTTACAGAGCACATCGGATGTCTGGATTATACCAGGACAATTTTATATATATATATATATATATATATATATATATATATATATATATATATATATATATGTGTGTGTGTGTGTGTGTGTGTGTGTGTGTGTGTGTGTGTGTGTGTGTGTGTGTGTGTGTGTGTGTGTGTGTGTGTGTGTGTACAGAGAGATGGGTAGATAGATAGATATCTTTAAGAAGGATATTTAGGGTCTGGATCCATTGCAGTTCTGTATGAATTCACCTAACTTTTCTTAGTTAATGTTTTAGACAGTGCCTGGTTCACAAGAGGAACAGCAGCCTACTGGTTTAGCGTCCAACAAGGAAGTGAATCTTCACGGCTTTGAGTCCCAAGTCGCATCGAAATTCCAACACCTCCTTCGGGGGAGACGATACACCGAGGTCCCGTGTGCAGTATGCAATTAGCGCACGTGAAAGAACCCACGGCAACACACGGGTTGTCCATCCATGGCATAATTCTGGGGGGTGGGTGGGGGGGCGGGATCCATATTTGATAAGTAAAACAAATACATTTACAGACATAAAAGTATGGATGGCGCTGTACTGTGGCAAAGCTTTATCCTCTGGCAATTTCACACGGAGAAATCTGTCGAGACAAAATGTAATACAATAATAATAATAATAATAATGGAAACTTATATAGCACACTATCCAGAAATCTGCTCTAGGTGCTTTTCAAAAACGCTATTGTTGACATAAAACATTATATCTATGTTACATACACACACCAAAATGTGACTACACACACACACACACACACACACACACACACACACACACACACACACGCACACACACACGCACACACACACACACACACACACACACACACACACACACACACGCTGCATACATATATTTTAGCATACATGTGTATCTAACAGCTACCCTAACACATACGCACACATAGGCAGGCACAAACTTACATAAACACACGCACACGCACACACAATACACATTCATATACATGCATGTAGTTATGTACACATACATATGTATACACACATAGTCAAGCACAGCTAACGCAAAGGAAGTGGACCTGCCACAATTGAACTTATTGCTGAGGGAAAAGGTGAGTTTTGAGACGAGATTTAAAAGATGCGAGGGAATCAGAATGACGGAGGTTATCAGGGAGCTTGTTCCACGTCTTTGGCGATTGAAAAGAAAACGATCTGTGTCCATAGGTCTTACTTCAATAAAGACAACACAACACAACACAGCACAGCACAACACCACACCACACAACACAAATACAAACACAAGCACAGCACAGCACTACAATACAACACAATGCAGTACAATTGTTTCAGTCACAAATCTTTTTCCCCCTCACCAATTTGCTCGTTGGACTCATCATCGACAGCTATTGCTGACAGCACACACACACACACACACACACACACACACACACACACACACACATATATATATATATATATATATATATATATGGTCAATACCCGGTGACGTGGGAAGGCATTAAATTCACTTATGTGGGGGATGCTTCTCTTCACATGGCAGTCACACGCTCTCTACAGCGCGGAACACCTGTCCCTTGCTGTGCCAAACATTCTCATCCCATCCCCCTTTTTATTTTAGATTTTAAAGGGGCTTACAGAACACTCACGGGTGAACCTCTCTTCTCTCTGATTCTTTCCCTTTGTTGCACAATGCCTGGTGTCTGTGTGTCCAGAAAGAGAGGAGTGAAGTGAAGGAGAGAGACAGAGACAGGTGTTTATAGCCAGAAAGCGAGACAGACAGAGAGAGAGAGAGAGAGAGGGGACGGGCGGAAGAAACGAAGAGGATACCAGGACAGACGTTCCACGCTTCTTCCATTTTCTCTTCTTCTTTTTTTTTTTTTAAACAAGAATACTAGGACCAAATTCATTACAGTACTGTAGATTATCATCCCTTATAACCAGCTTGCATAAACTTTTTTTTCGTTTTTCAAGACAATCGTAAACTCCATTTTTTCCCGTTTTTCAAGACAATCATAAACTACTTATTTTTTTCTTTTTCAAGACAATCATAAACTACTTTTTTTCTCTCTCGTTTTTCAAGATAATCATAAACTACTCTCTCTCTTTTTTTTCCGTTTTACAAGACAATCATAAACTTTTTTTTTTCGTTTTTCAAGACAATCATAACTACTCTTGTTT
>NC_134879.1:795347-807847 GCF_041734735.1 Babylonia areolata
TCGTTCCATCCTATAAGCAAAGAAAGAGAGAGAAATAGAAAGAAAGAAAGAAAGAAAGAAAGAGCGATAATAATGAAAAAGGAAAGAAAGAATTAAAGGAGGTAGTAGAAAAACGAAGAATGAGAAAGAAAATATAAAATGAAAAGAAAAAAAATATATATAGCATCAAATAAAGAAAGGCAGAAAACAGAAAGAAAGATAGATTGCAAGAAAGAGAGAAAGAAAGAAAGAAAGAATATATCTTTCTTGAGCGTGTTTAGTGCCAATCTAAGCGCAGAACTTGACGAAGAAAGAAAAACAATAAGACAGAGAGAAGTAATGAAATGAAGGGGCCAAGATAGAAAGAAAGAAGAAAGGCAATGAAAGAAGTAAGAAAACAAAAACGACACATAGAAACGCAGAGACAGACACAGACAGACAGGCAGATAGAGATTTGCGCGTGTCTTATTCAACACTTTCACCGACAGTCAATTTAGAATACAAAATTCCCTTGTGATATAAACACAGAAAAGATAGTGGCTAAGAATAGCTGGGGATTCCCCCTGCGATGTATAGAAAATATGGCCTATCCTACCACCGAACATTAACTCACTCAGTACGGCCAGTCCTCTCTTCTCCTCTACACAGACCCCTCGGATGTCCAGTGGGTGTCTGAATGACCCAACCTTTAGCTTCCGTCGTCAGAACTGTGGTATTCTTTGTCAACATTCACCTCTTCAGTATGAGAGCCTTCCGCTTGCAATATTTTGATGATGGTAATTGGGGTGAAACGCTGTTAACGTATTCTCTTTCGCCGTTCGTATGGAGAGAGATAAGAGCAGTAGGTTCATGGTTTCAGTTTCACTTGGTTCATGGATAACAGACCAATGAATGGCCACCTTTCAGTGACATGGGTCCTCTACCACGCCTGTGCATAAATGCGAGCTTGGCGGTGAAAGGGTTAAATAGGGCATAATCTATTATACGCGTCGCCTTTCTCATCCAGTGTTCACCAGTGACCAGGTTTCAAGGCAATGGAAAATGCAAGGAACTGAACACAAACAGGAAAATGCTTAACAAGACAAATTTCTTCAAGAAACAGCGACTTCTCTAAATTTCTAAATTTCAAATGATTTACAAAGTAAATGATGATAAGGTAGAAAAAAAGAAAGAAAAAGAAAACACTGACACTTTAATAAATTTCAAACAAGTTCAGTTTAGGTGGACGACAATAGTTTTCAGTTTAAATAAAGAAGTCTGTCTTTTTCTGTTCGCGACCTACTGCAGCTTATAATTCTTTTCGGGTTTTCCTGAAAGAGGATAATTAAGGGAAAATACGATTTGTCTGTGATCTTCAACGTGACTGAGAAAGCAACGCATTATATATCACACAGGGCGTACTTTGGGTGCCTAGTTATACTTGGTATAGCATCTAGTTTATGCAGCATGTTGCGGTTTTTGTTGTTGTTAGTGTGTGTGTGTGTGTGTGTGTGTGTGTGTGTGTGTGTGTGTGTGTGTGTGTGTGTGTGTGTGTGTGTGTGTGTGTGTGTGTGTGTGTGTGTGATAGAGAAGGAGTGAAAGAGATAACGATAGCGATAACTAAAACATGTTGCGGTTTTTGTTGTTGTTAGTGTGTGTGTGTGTGTGTGTGTGTGTGTGTGTGTGTGTGTGTGTGTGTGTGTGTGTGTGTGTGTGTGTGTGTGTGTGTGTGTGTGTGTGATAGAGAAGGAGTGAGAGAGATAACGATAGCGATAACTATAACCATACTGATAACAGTTTACTCAACAAGGCTATAGTCATGTCTGAAGGAGATGTTATACATACTTCATATGGGTACACTGCGCACACGAAATTGATATATGCATACACAAACAAAACTGTGTTCTCGTTAACCTTCAATGAAAAGAAAAAAAATAAGCGTATTTTAAATGACTTCTAAATATGCATGTCAATATTAAAAATAACGTATGAATTTAATGAAGATGGGAGTAACACAAACCGGGAAAGAGAGAGAGACAGACAGACAGACAGACAGACACAGACATGTGAGTTGGCGAACGGTAGTGAGATTGTGGGGGGAAGAATTTTTTTCGCAAACCTTGGTTCTAATCGATTCATCACCATCATCATCATCATCATCGTCTTCGTCGTCGTCATCGGCAGCTGCTGCAGCAGTAGTAGTAGTAGTTGTTATCAAACTGTGTTATGCAATCAAACCTATTTAAAATGTGTGATCCCATAGCTTTGGACAGAAGATGTAACAAACAGACCAATTTGGGCAACGTCCCTCGTTCTGATCGAAACGATATACATTAAAATAACATGCTCTCTTTCTCCCTCTCTGTTGAAATAAGAAACGGGTTTGCCTTTGTTCGTAAATTCGTTTATTTATCATATATTTGTGTGTGTGTGTGTGTGTGTGTGTGTGTGTGTGTGTGTGTAGTGGAGTGGTGGCCTAGAGGTGACGCGTCCGCCAAGGAAGCAAGAGAATCTGAGCGCGCTGATTTGAATCAAGGATCAGCCGCCGATATTTTCTCCCCCTCCACTAGACCTTGAGTGGTGGTGTGGACAGTGGTCATTCGGATGCGGCGATAAAGAACCCACGGCAACAAAAGGGTAGTTCCTGGCAAAATTCTGTAGAAAAATCCACTTCGATAGGAAATAAAAATAAAACTGCACGCAGGAAAAAATACCAAAAAAAATGGGTGGCGCTGTAGTGTAGCGACGCGCTCTCCCTAGGGAGAGCAGCCCGAATTTCACACAGAGAAATCTGTTGTGATAAAAAGAAATACAAATACAAATTATCTATCTACATATCTATCTACCTATCTTTCTGTCAGTTCTTCATATGTTGTTCAGTCATTCATTTGATGTATTGTTTATTCATCTATTGTTTATTAATCATTTATTCATTTGTTTAACTACTCATTGCTGATTCATGTATCCATATATGTATTTTATCGATTTATCTATCTATTCGTATATTCATTCATTTTTTCATTTATTTCATATCTATGTATCTGTTCATTTACTTATATACTTGTTCATCTAAAATAAATAGTCTTATATATATATATATATATATATATATATATAATCTGTTGTGGGCACAGTGTAATGCTATTTTACCTCATGTAGACAGATAGATAGACAGATAGATAGACAGATGGATAGATAGATATCTTGTTTAAATGATTGCGTTGTGAGAAATTATAACACCCATAATATATACCTCACACACACACACACACACACACACACACACACACACACACACACACACACACACACACACACACATACATACAGAGAGAGACACACAAACATATATAACACACACACACACACACATACAGAGAGAGACACACAAACATATAAACACACACACACACACACACACACACACACACACACACACACACACACTGACCCCTCAAGCACCACCATCTTGACATGTAGTTAGTATCATCATCACAACACATTGTACACACACACACACACACACACACACACACACACACACACACACACACACACACACACACACACACACACACACACACTGACCCCTCAAGCACCACCATCTTGACATGAAGTTAGTGTCATCATCACAACACATTGTATACACACACACACACACACACACACACACACACACACACACACACACACACACTGACCCCTCAAGCACCACCATCTTGACATGTAGTTAGTATCATCATCACAACACTTTGTACACACACACACACACACACACACACACACACACACACACACACACACACAAAATGCACTTACCGATTATTCACATCACTGACACGTTTTGTTATGATTTTACAAACCACGTCGCTGTTGTGATTTCTCAGCTGCCACAAACAACGCCAAACTTCGATTATCAATTAAGTGACATCAAAAAGTTCTCGTCTTTTTCTCATTGATAGAAACCCCCTCCTCACAAATCGTCAGCTTTCACAACTTTCTTCTTCCTTCCTTTCTTAGAGGGAAGGGAAAATGTTTCACGGTTTGGTTTTCAAGTCCTCGATTACACACACACACACAAACACACTGAACACACACAGACACAGACCACTACCAACTGCGTCAGCCCTCACAGAACGCACACACTGAGTGGCTGGGAGAGAAGAACCTGTGGGAAGGAAGGAAGGAAGGGAGGGAGGAAGGAAGGATGCCAGACTCAGCATCATGCACCGAACGACAGAGGTGGTGGGCAGTAGCGGCCGCTGCTGGTGGCATCAAGGGGGGGGGAGCATCGCCGCATGCCTTCCTGCCACCAACCACAGCACGGGCGGACTTGCGCGCGGCGGAGGAAAAAACATGGACGCTGTGACGTGTGTCCGCTGCCTCGCCCGAATTCTCTCAACGAACGCTGAAGCAACTGATAGGCGGAGGAGGTGAAAGGGTGGGTCGTTTTTTTTGTTTTTGTTTGTGTACCCCCGAAAGCGGAGTATGGCTGCCTACATGGCGGGGTAAAAAAACGGTCATACACTGTTAAAGCCCACTCGTGCGCATACGAGTGAACGCGGGAGTTGTAGCCCACCGGCGAACGAAGAAGTTTATTTGTTTGGCTTTGTTTTTCTCTCGTTGGTTCTTTCTTTCTTTCTTTCTTTCTTTCGTTCTTTGTTTATTCTTCGCTTGTTTAGTTCACTGCTCGGGTTATCGATTTCTTGTTGATAATGTTTTGTTCGTTTGTCCTCTTCTTCTTCTTCTTCTTTTCTTCTTCTTCTTCTTCTTCTTCTTCTTCTTCTTCTTCTTCTTCTTCTTCTTCTTCTCCTCCTCCTCCTCCTCCTCTTCCTCTTCCTCCTTCTTCTTCTCCTCCTCCTCCTCCTCCTCCTCTTCCTTCTCCTTCTTCTTCTTCTTCTTCTTCTTCTTCTTCTTCACACTGAACTCTGTGAAGACTCAATCACCAGGATGCCGCAATAAAGAACTCCGGGTCTGTCGCTTGTATGTCGGTTGTTTGCCTGCTTCATCCATTCAGTCCCTTCAGCGCATACAAAACACTGCTGCCCGACTCGTCCTCAGAAAGAAAAGATCTGAGCACATCACTCCTCTTTTGCAACATCTCCACTGCCTCCCTGTCTCACACACAACAAAGTATAAGATCAGCACTCTATGTTATAAATGTATTCACAAATCCGCCCATTCCTATCTCTGTGGCTGCCTTCACCTCTACACTCCATCTCGCTCTCTACGATCGGCTTCAGATCCACTCTTTATGGATACCCAGATTCAAACACTCGACTGTTGGCCGCCGTTCTTTCTCTGTCTCTGGACCTTGCATTTGGAATGAACTTCCTCTTTCGCTTCGCCAGGTCTCCGCACTCAGTTCTTTCAAGTCTGGGCCTTAAAACCCACCTCTTCACAAGATAGCCTCCTTCCCTGCCTCTTCCTTGTCTTCAGTTTCTTCAGTTTTAGAGTTATGCGTGTGGATGACTGGTGTGAAAGCGCTTAGATTTGTCTCTGCACGAGATTCAGCGCTATATGAATACTTTTTTTTTCAATTAAAAGCCTGGCTCTCTGAACGTTGTCCCGTCCATTCTGTAACGTTGTCAGTCAGTCTTTTTTTCTGTCTTCCTCCCTTAGCAGTTCCTTGGTGAGTCTGATTTGGCCATTTGACCTTGTTATTTGGCCATATCAATGAGGTTTTTTGGTTTTGGGGGTTTGTTTTTTTCTGATATCAGCAGTTCTTCATAATTCTGGTCCAGTTTGCTGCTTAAAGCTTTGGCGCATTTCCTCCTTGTTGACATGACCAGTGAGTCTGGTGTTAAGCATCTTCCTCATTACCCATGGCTTATCTTTCTGTTAGTTGATAGGTCAACGAATTCGTCGATTGGCCGATTGTCAGTTGGCCGATTGATTGAACATTCGTTCGTTTAATGAATGAGTGACTGATTGACTAATTTGCCCTATTTAGTTCTCTTCTCCTTCGCTTTCACACCCTGCGATGGTACTCCAATAGACTGTCGTATCAGTTATCTCTGGTCAACTCATTATCTTTATTCAGGTTGTATAAGTAAAGAGAGGCATTCAGGTCAACTCATTATCTTTATTCAGGTTGTATAAGTAAAGACAGATATTCTAGTCAACTCATAATCTTTATTCAGGTTGTATAAGTAAAGAGAGGCACTCTAGTGAACTCATGACCTTTATTCAGGTTGTATAAGTAAAGACAGACATTCTGGTCAACTCATTATCTTTATTCAGGTTGTATAAGTAAAGAGAGGCATTCTGGTCAACTCATGACCTTTATTCAGGTTGTATAAGTAAAGACAGACATTCTGGTTAACTCATTATCTTTTTTCAGGTTGTATAAGTAAATAAAGGCATTCAGGTCAACTCATTATCTTTATTCAGGTTGTATAAGTAAAGACAGATATTCTGGTCAACTCATTATCTTCATTCAGGTTGTATAAGTAAAGAGAGGCATTCTGGTCAACTCATGACCTTTATTCAGGTTGTATAAGTAAAGACAGACATTCTGGTTAACTCATTATCTTTATTCAGGTTGTATAAGTAAAGAGAGGCATTCTGGTTAACTCATTATCTTTATGCAGGTTGTATAAGTAAAGAAAGGCATTCTGGTTAACTCATTATCTTTATGCAGGTTGTATAAGTAAAGAAAGGCATTCAGGTCAACTCATTATCTTTTTTCAGGTTGTATAAGTAAAGAGAGGCATTCAGGTCAACTCATTATATTTTTTCAGGTTGTATAAGTAAAGAAAGGCATTCAGGTCAACTCATTATCTTATTCAGGTTGTATAAGTAAAGACAGATATTCTGGTCAACTCATTATCTTCATTCATGTTGTATAAGTAAAGAGAGGCATTCTGGTCAACTCATGACCTTTATTCAGGTTGTATAAGTAAAGACAGACATTCTGGTTAACTCATTATCTTTATTCAGGTTGTATAAGTAAAGAGAGGCATTCTGGTTAACTCATTATCTTTATTCAGGTTGTATAAGTAAAGAGAGGCACTCTAGTCAACTCGTTATCTTATTCAGGTTGTATAAGTAAAGACAGATATTCTGGTCAACTCATTATCTTCATTCAGGTTGTATAAGTAAAGAGAGGCACTCTAGTCAACTCATTATCTTTATTCAGGTTGTATAAGTAAAGAGAGGCATTCAGGTCAACTCATGACCTTTATTCAGGTTGTATAAGTAAAGAGAGGCATTCTGGTCAACTCATGACCTTTATTCAGGTTGTATAAGTAAAGAAAGGCATTCAGGTCAACTCATTATCTTTATTCAGGTTGTATAAGTAAAGAGAGGCACTCTAGTCAACTCATTAACTTTATTCAGGTTGTATAAGTAAAGAGAGGCATTCTGGTCAACTCATTATCTTTATTCAGGTTGTATAAGTAAAGAGAGGCACTCTAGTCAACTCGTTATCTTTATTCAGGTTGTATAAGTAAAGAGAGGCACTCTAGTCAACTCATTATCTTTATTCAGGTTGTATAAGTAAAGAGAGGCACTCTAGTCAACTCATTAACTTTATTCAGGTTGTATAAGTAAAGAGAGGCATTCAGGTCAACTCATTACCTTCATTCAGACTGCAAAGAGAAAAGAGAGGCATTTCGTGCTGGGGAACAGTCGGTTTAATAGTTGTCGTTTCTGAAAATACTTGAAATGACGGGTTATACTTTCCTTGGTCTTGTTGTACATCTCACATTTCGTTGTACACTTAATCGTCTTCTTGTTCTTCTCCTTGTTGTTTTGTTATTAACCTTCTGATTGTTGTTGACCTTCTGATTGTTGTTGACCTTCTGGTTGTTGTTGACCTTCTGGTTATTGTTGTTGTTGTTGTTGTTGACCTTCTGGTTGTTGTTGTTGTTGTTGTTGTCGACCTTCTGGTTGTTGTTGTTGTTGTTGTTGACCTTCTGGTTGCTGGTTCTGTTGACCTTCTGGTTGTTGTTGTTGTTGTCGTTGACCTTCTGGTTGTTGCTGTTGACCTTCTGGTTGTTGTTGTTTTTGTTGTTGTTGTTGTTGACCTTCTGGTTGTTGTTGTTGTTGACCTGGTTGTTGTTGTTGTTGTTGTTGTTGACCTTCTGGTTGTTGTTGTTGTTGACCTTCTGGTTTTTGTTGTTGTTGTTGTTGTTGTTCTTGTTCTTCTGACGAGGACAGAGGTGTGTCACTAATTACATTATATTGCCTATTTGAAGTGTCTGTCAAAATTAATTGACCTCCCTCGTCCTTTTTCGTTTTTAGTCTACTTTTTTTTTTCGAAATATCATAGCAGTATTCATTTTCTGTTTGTGTTTTGCTGTCCGCAGTGTTCATTAGATCACAATCATGAATCAAGTCATGATGTTGATTTTATCACAGTGCTTTAAAAAAAAAATCATCTTTTTTTTCAGAGAACAAAAGCCAACGTTGTGTTGGGCAAGAGAGAAAGAGAGAGAAAGAGACAGACAGAAACGGACACAGAGAGAGATAGACACAGACAGACAGACAGACAGAGACAGAGAGACAGAGACAAAGCAGATAGACAGAGAGACAGAGACAGACGGGGAGACAGTGTGGAAATAAAGTAGCATGTACTTTAATAAATCCATTTATGGGCTACCTTTTCATTTGATTTTTAACACTATTATTTTCTGATTGTTTTTTTTTGTTTGTTTGTTTTCTTGGGGGGTGGGGGCGGAGGGGGGGGGGAGGGGTTAATGTTATCCCCAAAATCGATCACAAATTCCTCGAGAAGTAATTTGTCTTGTCTACAGAATCCAAATATTGGCACAGCGTGCTAAACATTAACAAAAACTGTCACAACATTTTTTCTCAACAAACTAATAACGGATATTGAAATTGGGTTTGGAGTCTCTCTCTCTGTCTCTGTCTCTGCCTCTCTCTCTCTCTCTCTGTCTCTGTCTCTGTCTCTCTCTCTCTCTCTCTCTCTCTCTCTCTCTCTCTCTCTCTCTCGTTAACGACTACTTCCATTTTTCTGCTCGAGTGTCTCTCGTATCAAAGTTTAAGAGAAAAATTCTAATTACGTGGAAACATTTTAAAACTCATAATAACCACTGTTACGTTCTCTTAGAAAGGTGGGGGTGGGGTGGGGAGATAAACCAACGTTATGATTCTGTCACAATGCTTGGATTTTATCTAGTGAAAGAACTGTCGATGGCTGAAACAAGATTATCAATAATTATCCTTCCTTTCAAAAACAACAACTACTTGTAGTTTGTTATTGTATCTGAATTTCGGACGCGCGCGCGCACACACACACACACACACACACACACACACACACACACACACACACACACGCGTGCGCGCGCGCACTATCATATCAACTGTCCACGTCATACAACAAATGGAAAAAAGAGAAAACGAGAGGGAGGGACAAAGTTAGAGAGACAGAGACATGGAGAGACACGGAGAGACAGAGACAGGGACAAAGTTAGAGAGACAGAGACATGGAGAGACAGAAACAGGGAGAGACAGAGACATGGAGACAGAGACAGGGACAATGTTAGAGAGACAGAGACATGGAGAGACAGAGACAGGGACAAAGAGAGACAAAGACATGGAGAGACAGAGACATGGAGAGACAGGGACAGGGACAAAGAGAGACAGGGACAAAGAGAGACAGGGACAAAGAGAGACAGAGACAGGGACAAAGTTAGAGAGACAGAGACATGGAGAGACACGGAGAGACAGAGACAGGGACAAAGTTAGAGAGACAGAGACATGGAGAGACAGAAACATGGAGAGACAGAGACAGGGACAAAGTTAGAGAGACAGAGACATGGAGAGACAGAGACAGGGACAAAGTTAGAGAGACAGAGACATGGAGAGACAGAGACAGGGACAAAGAGAGACAAAGACATGGAGAGACAGAGACATGGAGAGACAGAGACAGGGACAAAGTTAGAGAGACAGAGACATGGAGAGACAGAGACAGGGACAAAGTTAGAGAGACAGTGGTAGACATTGCGTAGGTGCGTTAGAGGCAGTATGCCTCTTAACACACAGAGATAGTAGACATAGCGTTAGAGGCAGTATGCCTCTTAACACACAGAGACAGTAGACATAGCGTTAGAGGCAGTATGCCTCTTACCACACAGAGACAGTAGTAGACATAGCGTTAGAGGCAGTATGCCTCTTAACACACAGAGACAGTAGACATAGCGTTAGGGGCAGTGTTCCTCTTAACACACAGAGACAGTAGACATAGCGTTAGAGGCAGTGTTCCTCTTAACACACAGAAACAGTAGTAGACATAGCGTTAGAGGCAGTATGCCTCTTAACACACAGACACAGCAGTAGACATAGCGTTAGAGGCAGTGTTCCTCTTAACACACAGAGACAGTAGACATAGCGTCAGAGGCAGTGTTCCTCTTAACACACAGAGACAGTAGACATAGCGTTAGAGGCAGTGTTCCTCTTAACACACAGAAACAGTAGTAGACATAGCGTTAGAGGCAGTATGCCTCTTAACACATAGACACAGAAGTAGACATAGCGTTAGAGGCAGTAAGCCTCTTAACACACAAAGACAGTAGACATAGCGTTAGAGGCAGTGTTCCTCTTAACACACAAAGACAGTAGACATATCGTTAGAGGCAGTATGCCTCTTAACACACAGAGACAGTAGACATAGCGTTAGAGGCAGTATGCCTCTTAACACACAGAGACAGTAGACATAGCGTTAGAGGCAGTATGCCTCTTAACACACAGAGACAGTAGACATAGCGTTAGAGGCAGTATGCCTCTTAACACACAGAGACAGTAGACATAGCGTTAGAGGCAGTATGCCTCTTAACACACAGAGACAGTAGACACAGCGTTAGAGGCAGTATGCCTCTTAACACACAGAGACAGTAGACACAGCGTTAGAGGCAGTATGCCTCTTAACACATACAGACAGTAGGAAAGCAGTAGAAAAAGTCGAAGCGACAGGAAATGAATAGAAACAAACGAATGAAAGAAGCTTTAAAAAAAAAAACATGTACAAGCAAAAGTAATGGAGCGTAAACCAAGCGCTGAGAGAAAAAAAACAACAAAAAAACCAAACCAAGTTCCCGGAAGCGGACTCTTGAAGACTGGCGAGAAAGACATGGGGAGAAGGTTGTGGACCGCCATCATGGACACCGGAAAGGAAGGGTATAAAAGCATCAAAGAGCCCGTAACTCGTGCGGGTCCTTCACAGACGGAGGGATGCATGGACGCATCAGAGGAACCAAAAGAAGGTTCTGGGATGATTTGATGGAGCAGATTTTTTTTTTTTTTTTTTTTTAATTTAAAAGGCATGCGGAATTCATGAGAAATGAATTAGGGAAGAAAAACGATGGACAAAGAAACAGTTGGAGAAGGAATGTGGGAGTGAGTGGGGGAGGCGGGGTGGGGGGGTGGGGGTGGGGGGCAGGGGGGGGGGGGGTGGGGTAGAGGGATGATGGCAGCGGGCGGCAAAAGAAAAGGGGAATAAAAACGCATGACACGGGACTGGTCGTGTGATGAATAAGTAACCAAATAAACAAACGAATAATTCAAATAGATAAAGGAATGAATGATTAGATGAATATATAGATGAATTATTGAGCAGATGGATAGGTAGGTACCAGGTAGATAGATTAACTAAATTGATTAATTAATATATGAATGCATGTACCCATGAAAACTTTTTTTCTTTTCTTTTTATTTTATGGAAATTCATTTCATTCAAGAACAAACAAACAAAAAACCCAACAAAAAAACTAGTTTGCATGAATTTCCTTTTTGCCTGGATGTTAACAGCTGTATGCATTGAGAAACTGTTTTCAAATATTAACTGCATCAAAATGCTATCTTCTTTCACTTAGATCTCCCCCACCCCCACACCCCACCCCCACCCCCTTACCCACCTCTTCCCACCTCCACCCCCCTCCCTTACTCCCTGCACACCCTTCCCCCCCACTATATCACGTCTTCTGCACTGAGTTCAAATGCCAGACCACTACATCTCTCTTTCGTCTTCTGCACTGAGTTCAAATGCCAGACCACACATCTCGTCTTCTGCACTGAGTTCAAATGTTAGACCACCACATCTCGTCTTCTGCACTGAGTTCAAATGTTAGACCACTACATCTCGTCTTCTGCACTGAGTTCAAATGTTAGACCACTACATCTCGTCTTCTGCACTGAGTTCAAATGCCAGACCTCTACATCACGTCTTCTGCACTGAGTTCAAATGTCAGACCTCTACATCACGTCTTCTGCACTGAGTTCAAATGCCAGACCTCTACATCACGTCTTCTGCACTGAGTTCAAATGCCAGACCACCACATCTCGTCTTCTGCACTGAGTTCAAATGCCAGACCACCACATCTCGTCTTCTGCACTGAGTTCAAATGTTAGACCACCACATCTCGTCTTCTGCACTGAGTTCAAATGCCAGACCACTACATCTCGTCTTCTGCACTGAGTTCAAATGCCAGACCAATACATCTCTCTTTCGTCTTCTGCACTGAGTTCAAATGCCAGACCACCACATCACGTCTTCTGCACTGAGTTCAAATGCCAGA
>NC_134879.1:812847-825347 GCF_041734735.1 Babylonia areolata
CTGTCTCTCTCTCTCTCTCTCTCTCTCTCTCTCTCTCTCTCTCTCTCTCTCTCTCTCTCTCTCTCTCTCTCATTTTCGTGTTCTTTCTTTCTTTTTTCTCTCTGTATTGGTCTTTGTCTGTCTGTCTGTCTGTCTGTCTGTCTGTCTGTCTGTCTCTCTCTCTCTCTCTCTCTCTCTCTCTCTCTCTCTCTCTCTTATTTTCGTGTTATTTCTTTTTTTCTTTCTGTATCGGTCTCTGTCTCTGTCTGTCTGTCTGTCTGTCTCTCATTTTTTGTGTAATTTCTTTCCTTTTTCTCTCTGTCTCTGTCTGTCTGTCTGTCTGTCTGTCTGTCTGTCTGTCTGTCTCTCTCTCTCTCTCTCTCTCTCTCTCTCATATTTTCGTGTTATTTCTTTTATCTCTCTGTATCGGTCTCTGTCTCTGACTCTCTCTCTCTCTGTTTGTCTGTATGTCTGTTCTGTCTGTCTGTTTGTCTGTCTGTCTGTGTCTGTGTCTGTCTGTCTGTCTGTCTCTCTCTCTCTCTCTCTCTTTCTCTCTCTTATTTTAGTGTTCTTTCTTTCTGGTTTTTTTTCTCTGTCTCTTTCTCTCTGTCTGTCTGTCTGTCTCTCTCTCTTATGTTCGTGTTATTTCTTTTTTCTCTGTGTATCGGTCTCTGTCTCTGTCTGTCTGTCTCTGTCTCTGTCTCTCTCTCTTATTTTCGTGTTATTTCTTTCTTTTATCTCTTTGTATCAGTCTATGTCTCTGTCTGTCTCTGTCTCTCTATCTCTCTTATTTTCGTGTTATTTCTTTCTTTTATCTCTCTGTATCGGTCTCTGTCTCTGTCTCTCTGTCTGTCTGTCTCTGTCTGTCTGTCTGTGTCGGTCTCTCTCTCTCTCTCTCTCTCTCTCTCTCTTTCCTGTTATTTCTTTCTTTTATCTCTCTGTCTCTGTCTCTGTCTCTGTCTCTCTCTCTTTTTTTTCCCTGTTATTTCTTTCTTTTATCTCTCTGTATCGGTCTGTCTCTGTCTCTCTGTCTCTCTGTCTGTGTCTGTCTGCCTGTCTGTCTGTCTGTCTCTCTCTTTCCTGTTATTTCTTTCTTTTATCTCTCTGTCTCTCTCTGTCTCTTATTTTCGTGTTATTTCTTTCTTTTATCTCTCTGTCTCTCTCTGTCTCTTATTTTCGTGTTATTTCTTTCTTTTATCTCTCTGTATCGGTCTCTGTCTCTGTCTCTCTGTCTCTGTTTCTCTCTATCATTCTCCGCTCGTCTCTCTCTCTCTGACGCTTTATGTTCCTCTCTGCCTCTCTATGTCTGTCTGTCTGAACCCCCCCCCCCCTTCCTCTCACCCTCCCTCCCCCACAACCACCATGATATATGATTATGATAGGATATAATATGATATAATACGACCTCAAATTCAACATCGGAATCAATAGCCAACAACGAAATTCAGGCAATGTGTACAACTCAAACAGCGATATAATATAATATAATATAATATAATACAATATAATACAATATAATAATAATAATAATAATGGTATTTATATAGCGCTGAATCTTGTGCAGAGACAAATCAAAGCACTTTCGCACCAGTCATTCACACGCATGCATAACTCTAAAACTGTAGAAACTAAAGACAAGGAAGAGGCAGGCAAGGGAGGCTATTTTGTGGAAGAGGTGGGTTTTAAGGCCAGACTTGAAAGAGGTGAGTGTGGAGACTTGACGAATATAATATAACATAACATAACATAACATACACACCACTCACTCACTCACTGACATGCACATCCAAACCAGTACTGTGCCATCACCTTCACCGTCTTTTGTTGATGTCTTCTCTAACGCCACGCCACTGCCATTGTCATGATCGTCGTTGTCGTCACTCCGATTTCTCGTTTCTATTTATCTCTCTCATTCTTCTCTTTGATTTGCTTTGGGAAAAGACCAGAAAACCAACTCCGATGATAAAAGAAATATTTTTTTGATAAAAAATAAAAAGGGGCACTTCCCACGATTTCTCACACATGTATCGCAATTGAGAGAAAACGTGGGAGGGCAACGACCACGATATCTCGCAATCCCACGATTTCTCCCAAAGTGAGCGACATAGTGAGAGGGGAACGCCCAAAGTGAGTGAGCGACATCGTGGGAACAACCAAAGTGAGCGACCTCATGGGAGGGGAACGCCCAAAGTGAACGACATCGTAAAGGGGAACGCCCAAAGTGAGCGACATCGTGGAGGGAAACGACCAAAGTGAACGACATTGTGGGAGGGGAACGCCCAAAGTGAGCGACATTGTGGGAGGGGAACGCCCAAAGTGAGCGACATCGTGGGAGGGGAACGCCCAAAGTGAGCGACATCGTGGGAGGGAAACGACCAAAGTGAGCGACATCGTGGGAGGGGAACGCCCAAAGTGAGCGACATCGTGGAGGGGAACGCCCAAAGTGAGCGACATTGTGGGAGGGGAACGACCAAAGTGAGCGACATTGTGGGAAGGGAACGACCAAAGTGAACGACATTGTGGGAAGGGAACGACCAAAGTGAGCGACATCGTGGAGGGGAACGACCAAAGTGAACGACATCGTGGAGGGGAACGACCAAAGTGAGCGACATCGTGGAGGGGAACGCCCAAAGTGAGCGACATTGTAGAGGGGAACGACCAAAGTGAGCGACATCGTGGAGGGGAACGCCCAAAGTGAGCGACATTGTAGAGGGGAACGACCAAAGTGAGCGACATTGTGGAGGGGAACGCCCAAAGTGAGCGACATTGTAGAGGGGAACGACCAAAGTGAGCGACATCGTGGAGGGGAACGCCCAAAATGTGCGACATTGTAGGAGGGGGGAACGACCAAAGTGAACGACATTGTGGAAGGGGAACGCCCAAAGTTATCGACATCGTGGGAGGGGAACGCCCAAAGTGAGCGACATTGTGGGAAGGGAACGCCCAAAGTGAGCGACATTGTGGGAAGGGAACGCCCAAAGTGAGCGACATTGTGGGAAGGGAACGCCCAAATTGAGCGACATTGTGGGAAGGGAACGCCCAAAGTGAGCGACATTGTAGGAAGGGAACGCCCAAAGTGAGCGACATTGTGGGAGGGGAACGCCCAAAGTGAGCGACATCGTGGGAGGGGAACGCCCAAAGTGAGCGACATCGTGGGAGGGGAACGCCCAAAGTGAACGACATCGTGGGAGGGGAACGCCCAAAGTGAACGACATCGTGGGAACAACCAAAGTGAGCGACATCGTGGGAGGGGAACGCCCAAAGTGAGCGACATCGTGGGAACAACCAAAGTGAGCGACATCGTGGGAGGGGAACGCCCAAAGTGAGCGACATCGTGGGAGGGGAACGACCAAAGTGAGCGACATTGTGGAGGGAAACGACCAAAGTGAGCGATATCGTGGGATGGAAACGACCAAAGTGAGCGACATCGTGGGAACAACCAAAGTGAACGACATCGTGGGAGGGGAACGCCCAAAGTGAGCGACATCGTGGGATTGCGAGAAATCGTGGGCTTACAGGGTGTGTGGGTGTGTTCTTTTTTTTTCTTTTTTTTTATAATGTAACTTTCTACTTCATTTTTAAGAAATAATTGTTGTTGTTTTTCCCACTCTGTTATGTATTTCTACTAACACCGCGCTTTTTTTTCTTTCTCTCTCTCTCTCTTTATTTTATGTGTGTGTGTGTGTGTGTGTGTGTGTGTGTGTGTGTGTGTGTGTGTGTGTGTGTGTGTGTGTGTGTCGTGTAGACCCTATTCAGGCCGGGAACTGGATGTAGAAAAAAGCACACTTATCTATTTTCCGCGAAATAAAGAATTTGTCTTGTCTTGTCTCTCGCTCTCTCTTCCCCCCCCCCCTCTCTCCCTCTCTCTCTCTCTCAGCTCCTCTTCCCGCGGTTCCATGACCACCAGAGCCATCGCGCTCGATTGAAGTCATTTCACAGATGTCCTCAGCCAATAAACCCGAAATCTTCAGGTTCACAGGGAATCCCTCTCCCGTCCACATTCACCCTCCAACTAACTGACTGTTGTGGGGCAGTCGCGTGCTGCCTAGGGCACACAGCCAGCTCAAATTGATGCTGATGAGTATGGGAGTCCGTAAAGAGAGTTAACTCACTCAGTACGGCCAGTCCTCTCTTCTCCTCTACACAGACCCCTCGGATGTCCAGTGGGTGTCTCTATGACCCAACCTTTAGCTTCCGTCGTCAGAATTGTGGTATTCTTTGTCAACATTCACCTCTTCAGTGTAAGAGCCTTCCGCTTGTAATATTTTGATGCTTGTAATTGGGGTGAAACGCTGTTAACGTCGTCTCTTTCGCCGTTCGTATGGAGAGAGTTAAACTTGACGATAGAATAGACCAAAGGCTGTTTACAATGTTAAGAAAATTGCCGTTTCATATGGAGTACGAATGCGTGCTTGTCTAAAAACAAAACCATCTTGCATTGAAAGAAGACAGTGAAGAAAGTGATACAACCAAGGTGGATTCGTCCTGGTTTAAATTGATGCTGAGCTGGGTAGTCCGTGATGAGAATGAGATGACTGGACGGTACAACAGAAGAAGACTTTTGTCATGTTACCATATCAATAAAGAATTGCCGTTTCATAATGATGGAGTATGTGAATGAGTGCCGCGTGTCTATATAAAAATCACCTTGCATTGAGAGGACACAGTGAAGAAGTGTCGGTTATTTTGTTTGTTTTGTTGTTGTTTTGTTTTGGGGTTGTTTGTGTGTTTGGGGTCTTGTTGTTGTTTTTTGTTTGTTTGTTTGGTTTGGGGTTTTTTTGTTTGTTTTTTTTTGTGGATTTTTTTTGGGGTGGGTGGGTGGGGGGGGGCTTGGGTGTTTGATATTTCGAGAACGAAACAGTGAGAACGCATGTTTTATACTAGGATTAACAAGAGTCTGTTTATCATTGGGTTCATATCTTAAGAACACAGTTTGATATACACAACGTGGACTGCACACTGCGCGCGCTATCTATCTATCTATTTGTTCATCTGTTTATCTGTTTACTTATCTATCTGTCCATATATCTATCTGTCTATCTATGTATGTACGCGATCTGTTTATCAAGACCTATTTGTCTACCTGTCTACCCATCTGTCTATCTATCTATCTACATATACGCGCGATCTATTTCTCTCTCTCTATCTATCTATCGATGTGTATGCCTGTCTACCTGTTTACCTACCTGTATGTCTATTTTTCTGTCTCTTCCCACCCACTCTGTTTTCTAACTTTCTCTCTCTCTCTCTCTCTCTTTCCATTTCTAAACGTAGGTATACATCCGTTTCTTGTTCGTTGCACTTTGCCTTCGATTTGAATCTATGCCCATTCTCACCCACACAGCCACCTGAGAGGGCGGGAGAGGGAGGGGGGGGGAGAGGGAGAGGGGAGAGACAGAGACAGACACAGAGAGAAACAGATGCCAGTTCATTTGCACTCTTGGAAGTTCGTTCCTCTCTGTAACTAGGTCACGTCGTGTCGATTGCAGATCCTTTGGCATCGATCAGACGGTGAAGTGGTGTGACTGAACAATCTCTACCACATTTCAACGTCCGCTTTTTTTTCTTGCTTTTTTTCTTTCTTTCTTCTTTCTTCCTTTCTTCTTCTTCTTCTTCTTCTTTTCTTCTTCTTCTTCTTGTCGTTGCTGTTGTTGTTTTTCTTTCATTCTGTTTTTTGTTTTTTTATCGATACCTGTGTTGAACCAGAAACTCTGTTTTGTGTTTCCGAGCTATTTTCCACCAGTTCAAAATGCCGAGTCTCAATCTCGCTGTACACGTGTTCCTTATCCCCGTCTCTATCTGTCTATCTGTCTGTCTCTCTCCCCTCACACACACACACACACACACACACACACACGCACGCACGCACACACACACACACACACACACACACACACACACACGCACGCACGCACGCACGCACGCACGCACGCACGCGCACACACACACACACACACACACGCACACACACACACACACACACACACACACACACACACACACACACACACACACACACACACGCAGAAGAGAGAGAGAGAGAGAGGCATTATCACGAGGTATAATATTGCACACGCTCGAATTACTACAACAATAACCCCGGATTTCGAGTGGCTAATCACATACCCATAACCAGTCACATTGATTAAAACTCATCTGATACGTTTCTGTTCCGTATGACCTTCTCATCTATGTTAGTTTTACATTTCTATAGAACAGAAAAATCGTGCTCATTTTGATCGAGGGCCCTTTGAAACTAAACATATGCAATGCAATTTTAAATCATTTCTGTTCTTCATGATTTTTAGACGGAGTTTAAGATAACGAAAACACAAATGAAATGAAATAATGTAAGATAAGGAAAACACAAATGAAATGAAATAATGTAAGATAAGGAAAACACAAATGAAATGAAATAATGTCAGATAAGGAAAACACAAATGAAATGAAATAATGTCAGATAAGGAAAACACAAATGAAATGAAATAATGTCAGATAAGGAAAACACAAATGAAATGAAATAATGTCAGATAAGGAAAACACAAATGAAATGAAATAATGTAAGATAAGGAAAACACAATTGAAATGAAATAATGTCAGATAAGGAAAACACAAATGAAATGAAATAATGTAAGATAAGGAAAACACAAAGGAAATGAAATAATGTAAGATAAGGAAAACACAAAGGAAATGAAATAATGTAAGATAAAACAAATTAAGATTAAAGTAAAATGAAATTCTATCAAATGAAAAACAGGGGGGGGGGGAGAGGGGGGGGGGGATTCCATGACATATTGCATGTGTAGTCGCTACTTGAATGTGTTTTCCCTGAAACAGAAGTTTGTGCTCATTTCAAATCATTTCTCTCTCTCTCTCTCTCTCTCTCTCTCTCTCTCTCTCTCTCTCTCTCTCTCTCTCTCTCTTTGTTGTTGTTTTGTTTTGTTTTCAAATTGAACATATGGCATCCACTTGAAGACAATGCCTTTGGGGAAGCTAGGGCAAGCTGTCAAGGCCGACCAGCCTAGACAGGCATCTAACCCCCCACCCCCACCCACCCATTTTTTTTTAAAGCAGATATGGTGTAGCGTATATGGATCAGTCCACACTCTTTGACACCTCCTTGAAACTGAAACTGAAAGTGAAACTGAACCTTGGAGAAGCAAGGTGAACAGCTGATCCAGTGCCGGATCGACGCGGAGCAGAGGAGGGGGCTGTTTAACTCACTCTGTACGGCCAGTCCTCTCTTCTCCTCTACACAGACCCCTCGGATGTCCAGTGGGTGTCTGAATGACCCAACCTTTAGCTTCCGTCGTCAGAATTGTGTTATTCTTTGTCAAAATTCACCTCTTCAGTATAAGAGCCTTCCTCTTGCAATATTTTGATGATGGTAATTGGGGTGAAACGCTGTTAACGTCGTCTCTTTCGCCGTTCGTATGGAGAGAGTTAAGATGAATCCTGCAACTCATCTTGTTCTTTTTCTCTTCATGGGGTAAAGTTTTGAAGTGTGAGTTGCAGGGAGGTCAGTGAACCGGCGACAACCTGTTTCTGACAAGGAGCAGCTTCCAAGAGGGATGGTGGGAAGGCCTCATCTGCACAAGCCCCCCCATGCTGAGATTGAAGTCACTTGCTGTCAGGACTGGATCACGCATTCTGTGCCACTTGATTGTAAACGTTGAGAGAGAGAGAGACAGAGATAGAGAGAAAGAAGGAGAGAAAGGGGGGAGAGACAGGGAGAGAGAGAGGGAGAGAGAGAGACAGACAGAGAGAGACAGAGGGAGAGAGAGAGGGAGGGAGAGAGGGAGAGAGAGAGGGGGAGAGAGAGACGGAGAGACAGAGAAAGGGGGGGAGAGAGAGACGGAGAGAGAGAGAGAGAGACAGAGAGGGAGAGAGAGAGGAAGAGAGAGAGACAGAAGGAGAGAGAGGGGGAGAGAGAGAGAGGGAGAGACAGAAGGAAAGAGAGAGGGGGAGAGAGGGAAAGAGAGAGAGGGGGAGAGAGAGGGACAGAGAGGGGGAGAGAGAGTGGAGAGAGAGAGAGGGAAAGAGAAAGGGAGGGAGGGAGAGAGGGAGAGAGAGAGGGGGAGAGAGAGGGAGAGGGAGAGTGGGAGAGAGAGGGGGGGAGAAAGGGAGAGAGAGATTGGGAAAGCTTAACTTTGTAAACAGAGTGTGAGAGAGAGAGTAATGTAAAGAGAAAGAAGGAGAAACACACACACACACACACACACACACACACACACACACACACACACACACACACACACACACACACACACACACACACACACACACACACACACACACACACAGAGCATTTTAAACAATGTGAGAGAGAGAGAGAGCATTGTAAACTCAGGGAGAGGGAGAAAGACACAGAGAGTCGGACAGACTGATAGACAGACAGAGATACAGAGAAAGACGGAGACAGAGACATGGAGAGAGAGAGAGAAAGGGGGAGGGGAACGTTTTGGTTCGAGGTGAACCAGCATTTCTTTTTCTCACTGTTATTAATGCTCTCTCTCTCCCTCTCCCTCTCTTTCCCTCTCTCTCCCTCTCTCTCTCCCTCTCTCTCCCTCTCCCTCTCTCTCCCTCTCTCTCTCTCTCCCTCTCCCTCATTCCCTCTCCCTCCCTCTCTCTCCCTCTCTCCCTCCCTCTCTCTCCCTCTCCCTCTTTCTCTCCCTCTCTTTTCTTCCCTCTCTCTCTCCCTCTCTCTCTCTCTCTCCCTCTCCCTCCCTCTCCCTCTCACTCCCTCTCTCCCTCTCCCTCCCTCTCTCTCCCTCTCCCTCTCCCTCTTCCTCTCTCTCTCCCTCTCTTTCTCACTCTTCTCTGTCTCTCTCTCTCTCTCTCTCTCGAGACCACATTCAGCTCAGCTGGCTGGGTGTCACATTAATTAACAAAGTTCTGTTTTACTGCTCCTGAAATCAGCACAGGAGGCGGTGAAGCCTCTGTGTGGCACCAGTTTAAAGCGCACAGAGAAAGTGGAACAGGCAGACAGAGGTAGACACAATACCAGACCAGACCAAAGACACAAGCTCACACACACACACACACACACACACACACACACACACACACACACACACACACACACGACACAGAGAGAGACAGTGAAGAGATAAGAGTCAAACATTCAAACAGATCCTCAAACTGAAGACAGATAGAAAGAGAAGAGGAGATGAACAAACAGCCGAACAAGCAGACAGACGCACAGATACACTCACAGAGAACAGGCTGAGGAGGGACAGTGGAACACAGACGGAGAGATCCAAACAGATCAACACTCTGAAAACTGAAACCCCAGATACAGTAACAGAGCCAGAAGAGAGAGAGAGGGGGGTGAGAAGGGGAGCGGGGGTGGCGGGGGGGGAGGGGGGGTGGCGGGGGGGCAGAGAGAGAGAGAGGGAGGGGGTGGGCGAGGGGGAGGGGAGAGAGAGAGTTGTCAGGGGTATAGGATTAGTAAGAGGCAGACAAATACATACAGAGACAGAGACAGACAAATACACACAGAGAGACAGAGACAGTGAGACACACACGGAGACAGAGAAAGACAAACACACACAGAGACAGAGACAGTGAGAAACGCACAGAGACAGAGACAGTGAGAAATACACACAGAGGCAGACAGTGAGAAACACAGAGGCAGTGAGAAACACACACAGAGACAGAGACAGTGAGAAACACACACAGAGACAGAGACAGTGAGAAACACACACAGAGACAGTGAGAAACACACACAGAGACAGTGAGAAACACACACAGAGACAGACACAGTGAGAAACACACACAGAGACAGACACAGTGAGAAACACACACAGAGACAGAGACAGTGAGAAACACACACAGAGACAGACACAGTGAGAAACACACACAGAGACAGAGACAGTGAGAAACACACACAGAGACAGAGACAGACAAATACACAGAGAGACAGAGACAGTGAGAAACACACACAGAGACAGAGACAGTGAGAAACACACACAGAGACAGACACAGACAAATACACACAGAGACAGAGACAGTGAGAAACACACACAGAGAGACAGAGACAGACAAATACACAGAGAGACAGAGACAGTGCGAAACACACACAGAGAGACAGAGACAGACAAATACACACAGAGACAGAGACAGTGAGAAACACACACAGAGAGACAGAGACAGACAAATACACAGAGAGACAGAGACAGTGAGAAACACACACACAGAGACAGAGACAGACAAATACACACAGAGACAGAGACAGTGAGAAACACACACAGAGAGACAGAGACAGACAAATACACACAGAGACAGAGACAGTGAGAAACACACACACAGAGAGACAGAGACAGACAAATACACACAGAGACAGAGACAGTGAGAAACACACACACAGAGACAGAGACAGACAAATACACACAGAGACAGAGGCAGTGAGAAACACACACAGAGAGACAGAGACAGACAAATACACACAGAGACAGAGACAGTGAGAAACACACACAGAGAGACAGAGACAGACAAATACACACAGAGACAGAGACAGTGAGAAACACAGAGAGAGAGAGACAGAGACAGACAAATACACACAGAGACAGAGGCAGTGAGAAACACACACAGAGAGACAGAGACAGACAAATACACACAGAGACAGACAGTGCTTCCCAGTGGAATTAGTGAAAGAGCTTGGCTGCTGCTGGTGCTGCTATTGCTGTTGCAGGGAAACGGATGAGTAGGGGTATGGAATTACTGTTGTGAGATCAAATACACTATATAAAAAAAATTAAAGAAAACAGAAGGAAATAAAGACAGAAATAAATAAAGAAAGGAAGAAAAAAAATGAGACAAACAGACAGAGAGAGACACAGAGAGAGAGAGACTGAGAGAGAGAGAGAGAGAGAGAGAGAGAGAGAGAGAGAGAGAGAGAGAGAGAGATTTGGAAATTTGGGATTTGGAATGGTTTATTCACAATCAGGCCACAGCCCCTAGTGAAGGGGGTATACGTAAACATAATACAACTCAACGAAAACACATAAGCAAATAAGCATTAATATAGACAACAAACCGTGCATTGTATCCGTGTAACTATATAGACAACAAAAAAATACATTATAACTGTTTTACGAAGTAACAATTTCTCTTAATTTGAATGCCTTATATAAGAATACCGAAAAATTATGTACGTCATTGAGAGATTGAGAGAGAAACACAGAGAGAGAAAGGCAGAGTGACAGTGAAACAGAGAGGAAGAGAGTGACTGAAACAGATAAACAGACACAAGTGAACGATCGAGATACAAAAGATAAAAAAAAAAAAAAAAAGAATGAGAGAGGCAGTGGGGGGATGGAGGGAGGGGTGGGGCAGACTGACAGAGAGGCAGACCCAAACAAAATGCAGAAAGAAAGGCAGGCAGAGAAAGAGAAGGAGGAGAAAGAGACAGACAACATGACTCAATATCTATCTTCCCTTTTCTTTTTTTTTGGGGGGGGGGGGGGGGAAGAAGCTGCACAACCTGCTGGCAGAGAACTGAAGAGAAAAGCATTCACCATCACGTTTCAGTTTCTGGGCTATGGCCACGATCTCTTTTTTTTTTTACAGCATCACTCCTTACTTCTCAGGGGAATTACAGAACGGACACGGCGACTGCAGCAGAGAGAGAGAGAGAGAGAGAGGGAGAGAGAGAGAGAGAGAGAGAGAGAGATAGAGAGAGAGAGAGAGATGGAGAGAGAGAGAGAGAGAGAGAGAGAGAGAGAGAGAGAGAGAGAGAGAGAGAAAGAAAGAAAGAAGGGTTAGCGGCGGAATAGAATCGCTGCTGCAAAATCAAATCACAGAAGAAAAGAAAGAAAAAAGACAGAAAGCAGAAGGAAATAAACAAAGAAACAAAGAGTTTCAGTTTCAGTAGCTCAAGGAGGCGTCACTGCGTTCGGACAAATCCATATAAGCTGCACCACATCTGTCAAGCAGATGCCTGACCAGCAGCGTAACCCAACGCGCTTAGTCAGGCCTTGAGAAGAAAAAAAAAGAAAAAAAAGGGTGAAATGTAATAGATAAATTCATTTTAGAAAAACAACTAATAATAATAATAATAATAATAACATGCATAAGAAACAAAGAAAGAAGGGAAAAAAACAAAGACAAAGAAAGAGAATAGAAAAGAAAGAAATAAGAAACAAAAGAAAGAAAGGGAAGCAATAAATTCGAAACAAAAAAAGACGACGAAAAAAGAGCCAAAAACAATCAAATCAAAAGATAGACAGACACACTGACAGGGAACAAAGAAAAGTGGGAAGAAAGGCAGGCACACTGACAGGGAACAAAGAAAAGTGGGAAGAAAGACAGACAGGCACACTGACAGGGAACAAAGAAAAGTGGGAAGAAAGACAGGCACACTGACAGGGAACAAAGAAAAGTGGAAAGAAAGACGGGCAGACACACTGACAGGGAACAAAGAAAAGTGGGAAGAAAGACAGGCACACTGACAGGAAACAAAGAAAAGTGGGAAGAAAGGCAGGCACACTGACAGGGAACAAAGAAAAGTGGGAAGAAAG
>NC_134879.1:835347-847847 GCF_041734735.1 Babylonia areolata
ATTTCACATATTCGCTTTTAAAACATTGCAATTAATTATTACATCGTAATTATTAACAGAAATATATTTCTGTGGTGTAGCGCATATGGATCAGTCCAGACGCTTCAGCACCACCTTGAAACTGAAACTGAAATCTGATTGCTGCCGAAAGAACAGAATGTGTGTCCGAGCGAACGAGACATGAAGTGGTATATGAATATAAGAAACACAGAGAGAAAAACAATCACACACACAAAAAAAGATTAAAGACAAAATAACATTAAGTAAAATGATAAGAGACAACGAACAAGACTCTAAGTGGCAAATAGATTATACACAGAGAAAACAATAAAAAGACAAAATAAGATTAACTGAAGTGACATCTAGTAAGATACAATCAAATAAAAGATAATAATGAAAAAAAAAATGAAAAAAAAGAAAGAAAGAAACCCACAAAAACTAAAGCGAAACAAAACAAAATTAAATGAATTTAATCTTTTTTTTTTTCTTTTTCTTTTGTTTTAATCAAACAGACACGACTGGAATCGATATATAAGAAAAATTATAAAAACAAGAACAAATCAAATATTCCGAACACGATTTGGAATCGAAGTGTGATGAAATTATACAACAAGAAATAAATGAAGGGAGGGAATTAAATTAATATCAAGGAAGGTGGCGGGGAGGGGGGGGAAGACCATAAAGAGAACGAAAAGACGAATTACTGGAAAAAGGACCGACCACAGGGAGAACGAAAAGACGAATTACTGGAAAAAAAGGACCAACCATTGGAAGAACGAAAAGACCGATTAATGCAAAAAGGACCGACCACAGGGAGAACGAAAAGACGAATTACTGGAAAAAGGACCGACCACAGGGAGAACGAAAAGACGAATTACTGGAAAAAGGACCGACCACAGGGAGAACGAAAAGACGAATTACTGGAAAAAGGACCGACCACAGGGAGAACGAAAAGACGAATTACTGGGAAAAGGACCGACCATTGGGAGAGCGAAAAGACGAATTACTGGAAAAAGGACCGACCATTGGAAGAACGAAAAGACGAATTACTGGAAAAAGGACCGACCATAGGGAGAACGAAAAGACGAATTACTGGGAAAAGGACCGACCATTGGAAGAACGAAAAGACGAATTACTGGAAAAAAGGACCGACCACAGGGAGAACGAAAAGACGAATTACTGGGAAAAGGACCGACCACAGGGAGAACGAAAAGACGAATTACTGGAAAAAGGACCAACCATTGGAAGAACGAAAAGACGAATTACTGGAAAAAGGACCGACCATTGGAAGAACGAAAAGACGAATTACTGGAAAAAAGGACCGACCACAGGGAGAACGAAAAGATGAATTACAGAAAAAAATGAAACACTAGACACATAGACATTGAAGGCGGGACATATAGAGGTGAATTTCTTTCTTTCTTCTTTTTTTTTTCTTTTTTTTTTTCTTTCTGTCCACTCATTGGTCCTTTAGGCCCAGCCCACCGCCACAGCCATACCAGGCCTCCGACATGGAGAAAAACACAGAAAGATAGATAGATGAAAAAATAAATGGATAGACAGACAGACAGACAGACAGACTTACATACATTCAATGGATGGATGGATGAATGAATGAATGGATGGATGGATGAATTGCTATGTGACTGACTGACTGACTGACTGACTGACTGAATGAATGAATGAATGAATGAATGAATGGCTATGTAACTCATTGACTGAATGAATGAATGAATGAATGAATGGATTGCTATGTTACTGACTGACTGACTGACTGACTGACTGACTGACTGACTGACTGACTGACTGACTGAATGAATGAATGAATGAATGAATGAATGAATGAATGAATGAATGAATGAATTGCTATGTAACTCATTGACTGAATGACTGACTGACTGAATGAATGAATGAATGAATGGATTGCTATGTGACTGACTGACTGACTGACTGAATGAATGAATGAATGAATGAACGAATGAATGAATGAATTGCTATGTAACTCATTGACTGACTGACTGACTGATTGAATGAACAGAACGGAAAGAAGGGGAAGTGAACGGAGGAAAGGAACACGATAGCACGAACCATCATTCTGGTCTTTCTTGTTCCTTCATACCCACACCAGTCAGATCCACTGACGCAAAACCCAACGCCAAGAAAGGAATGGACATAGCATAAAATATCTGAGGAACAATCAAAGAAACACGAAATTCTCTCTCTCTCTCTCTCTCTCTCTCTCTCTCTCTCTCTCTCTCTCTCTCTCTCTCTCTCTCATTCACTCTCTCCTCTCTCTGTGTGCGTCTCTCACTCTCTGTTTCTGTCTGTTTCTGTCTGTCTCTGTCTCATCCGGTCTCTGCCTCTGTCTGTCTGTCTGTCTCTGTCTCTGTCTCTGTCTCTGTCTCTGTCTCTGTCTCTCTCTCTCTCTCTCTCTCTCTCTCTCTCTCTATGTCAGCTTAGAGAAATACGTTTCGCTACAGCCAGAGTCCAACAAATCACTTTAATTCCAAAAAAAGAAACAAAATATAAGAGGGGAAAATAAAGTAAAAGAAAAAAAAAAGTTTTAAAACCAAAACAAAATAATCCTAACAAAGGCAGAAACAAAGTTAGCAAGAAACGAACAAGTAATTCTTTTCAAGGAAAACTGAATTCCAGTGGACTGATCTGAAACCAGGTGAGACCAAATGGAAATGACGCCGAAAGAAAGGACAAGCGAAAACGAAGCTGAGAGACAATACAGAAAGAAAGAAAGAAAGAAAGAAAGAAAGAAACGTTGAGAAAGAAGACGGGCGCAATAGCCGAGTGGTTAAAGCGTTGGACTGTCAATCTGAGGGTCCCAGGTTCGAATCACGGTGACGGCGCCTGGTGGGTAAAGGGTGGAGATTTTTACGATCTCCCAGGTCAACATACGTGCAGACCTGCTAGTGCCTGAACCCCCTTCGTGTGTACATGCAAGCAGAAGATCAAATACGCACGTTAAAGATCCTGTGATCCATGTCAGCGTTCGGTGGGTCATGGAAACAAGAACATTCCCAGCATGCACACCCCCGAAAGCGGAGTATGGCTGCCTATATGGCGGGGTAAAAACGGTCATACACGTAAAAGCCCACTCGTGTGCATACGAGTGAACGTGGGAGTTGCAGCCCACGAATGCAGAAGAAGAAGTTGAGAAAGAAGAATGCACAAAAAAGAAAGGAAAAGGTAAGAGACAATGACTAACGAGAGACACAAAAATAGAAGGAGAGCAAGAAGAAAGAAAGACAAAAAAAGAAGGGAGTAAACAGAGGAAAAAGAAGGAAGGAAAGAAAGAGGTGAAGACAGAATGACAGGAAAAAAAAGGAAATAAATAGGGGAAGAAAGAAAGAAAGCAAAGGAAAGCAAAGGAACACTAAAGAAAGAACAAAGAAACAAAGAATAAGAGAAAGAAGGAAGCAAAGAAAGAAAGAAAAAGAAGCAAGCACAGACAGAGACACAAACGGAAGATTCACGCTCAACTACACACACACACACTACACACACACACACACTACACACTACACACTACACACTACACACACACACACACACACACACACACACACACTACACACACACACACACACTACACACACACACACACACACACACACACACACCGAGAGAGAGAGAGAGAGAGTGAGAGAGAGAATTTCAGATACAACGGCGTCACATCTCTATCATATAACCAAAGCAAAAGCTGGAATTCATTATATATTTAGAACCATGTGGACACTTGGTGACGTAACTCCATCGCTTGTCTCCAAATTATTTGATACACAAATTAAACCCATGCTTTTAGACGGGTCAGAGGTTTGGGGCTTGCTAAACGACTTGAGCATCGAAAAGGCACATTTATTTGTATTAAAAAAAAATGTATCCCCCAAAACGCCAAACGACATGGTATATGGTGAAACGGGCAGGAAACTACTATGGATAGATGCAAAAGTAAATGCGATTCAATATTGGTTACGTCTCACCAGAATGGAAAATAGTAGACTTCTTAGGAAATCATACAACGTGCTTCTTAATATTCATGAAAACGGTAAATAATGCTGGGTCACAGATGCCCAGAGACATTTAACATTTAACAATTTATGGTTTTGGGTTTGTTTGGCTTAATCAAGGGGTCCAAGAGATTAACTGGTTTTTACGTGAATATAAAGAACGTATATCTGACTGTTGGTTACAAGGGTGGAATGGAAGAATCAAGGAACGTGAAAGATATTCTGTGTACAGATTGTTCAAAACAGAATTATCTTTAGAACCTTACTTCGAAAGTATCAAAAATATAAAACTTCGAGACACATTCATTCGATTCAGGCTTGGCATATCTGACACAAAAACACATAAATTACTCTTTTCTTTTGACTACGGGGTAGATTTATCATGTTATTTGTGTAAATGCCGCTTGGAAGATGAAACGCATTTTCTGTCGATGTGCACAGCAACCGACGAGTTAAGACAGAAATATTTCACAAAAGAAATCGTGAAGAAACGTAAAGTACATCCCATAGCGTTTTTGTGTGATGTTCAACATTCAAACAGCTTAACAAATTTTATTTACCATAGCTTAAGACTGCGAAGGGAGACTCAGGGAAAATGATCTCACATACTAAGGTTTCATCTCGAAAACCAATTCTCAGCATGTAAAAACGCCATTCGATTTATTTTGCCACTGTTTAATTGATTCGTTGATGGAAATGTATGTTAATCGATTGCGAAGACAGTTAAATTGACAAATGGTATTTGAATACTCTCTCTCTCTCTCTCTGTCTCTGTGTGTGTGTGTGTGTGTGTGTGTGTGTGTGTGTGTGTGTGTGTGTGTGTGTGTGTGTGTGTGTCTACGAAATCGGATCGATGGCCTCGGGTTACTTAAGTATGAACATCATCAGTAGACCACGGAGATTGTGCGTATACATGCCGTTAGATATTGTTTTATATTCCTTATGAAGAGCAGAAGAATGTTGTGAAAAGTGTAGGAGGGAGGGAGGGAGGGGGACGGGGAGGGACGGGGAGAGGGGGGGGGGGGGGGGGGGGGGGGGGGGGGAGCGTGTTTTCCACTTCGTGATGCGAGCATGTTGCTTTAGTCATTCTTTGAATATCTCTCTCTCTCACTGTTGTTCTTTAAGAAACTGACTTCGTAAACTGGATGGTCGAAATTATGTAGATTCCTTATCAATGGATTTCAAAAATGGTATGTTTTGAATAGTCGTTCCATCTTCTTTTTTTTTAGAACTATTTTGTTGTTGTTTTGATTGTACCCCCATGTCATTAGGGCTAATAAATTATTGACATTAAAACAGTTGAGTTCTGAGTTCTCTCTCTCTCTCTGTCTCTCTCTCTCTCTCTCTTTCTCTCTATCAATCAATCTGTGTGTGTGTGTGTGTGTGTGTGTGTGTGTGTGTGTGTGTGTGTGTGTGTGTGTGTGTGTGACTTCCATTTCTTTCTTTCTTTCCTTCTCTGGACCATGAGCAATCCCATCTCCAGGGTAGATGTCATGCTGGGCATTTCCTGGCCATTACCTCCCTTGGCCCCCAAACCCCGGCTCCACGAACACGCGGCAAGTAGCTGTGGCGATGCATCTAGTCTTTTTCGTGATTGGCGGAAACACAGGATTCTGAAAACTGCGATGGTCTTTAGCTCTTTCACAGCTATTTGCTGCGTGCAAACGAATTTGCATAACCATGTAACAGACCGCATGTTTCCCCCACTTATATTCATCCTTTCTTATCGCATCGTGTGTGTCCCGTCCTTTAGAAGAAAAAAAAAATGACACGTTGAGGAACAACGTCCGCTGATAATTTTATGATTTGACATAATATCCCGAGGATCAAATCTGGCCAAACCTGTATTATGTTCTTTGTTTACTGCCGGGTATTTTTTCCCCCGAAGGAGGATTCAGAATCCATCCATTCACAGGCTGAATTCGTGTGTGTGTGTGTGTGTGTGTGTGTGTGTGTGTGTGTGTGTGTGTGTGTGTGTGTGTGTGTGTGTGTGTGCGTGCGTGCATGCGTGCATGATTGTGTGTGTGTGTGTGTGTGTGTGTGTGTGTGTGTGTTAGAGAGAGGGAGAAAGAGGGGGAGAGAGAGATAGAGAAACACATGTTGTGTGTGTGTGTGTGTGTGTTAGAGAGAGGGAGAAAGAGGGGGAGAGAGAGATAGAGAAACACATGTTGTGTGTGTGTGTTGTGTGTAAGTTGTGTGTGTGTGTGTGTGTGTGTGTGTGTGTGTGTGTGTGTGTGTGTGTGTGTGTGTGTGTGTGTGTGTGTGATGAGAATAATCAACTTGCGTTCAATAAGATTCTCTTTTTTTTTATTTTTTAGATAAAAAAAGATGGGGAACAACCTAATGGGTGGCAATTTGAGCTCTCCACATCGGCATGATTGTAAAACAGGGAGAGGCCGTCACACTGTGTGATGATGGTGAAACAGGGAGAGGCCGTCACACTGTGTGATGATGGGGGAACAGGGAGAGTCGCCGTCACACTGTGTGATGATGGGGGAACAGGGAGAGACGCCGTCACACTGTGTGATGATGGGGGAACAGGGAGAGGCCGTCACACTGTGTGATGATGGGGGAACAGGGAGAGACGCCGTCACACTGTGTGATGATGGGGGAACAGGGAGAGGCCGTCACACTGTGTGATGATGGTGAAACAGGGAGAGAGGCTGTCACACTGTGTGATGATGGGGGAACAGGGAGAGGCCGTCACACTGTGTGATGATGGGGGAACAGGGAGAGGCCGTCACACTGTGTGATGATGGGGAAACAGGGAGAGACGCCGTCACACTGTGTGATGATGGGGGAACAGGGAGAGGCCGTCACACTGTGTGATGATGGGGGAACAGGGAGAGGCCGTCACACTGTGTGATGATGGGGGAACAGGGAGAGGCCGTCACACTGTGTGATGATGGGGGAACAGGGAGAGGCCGTCACACTGTGTGATGATGGTGAAACAGGGAGAGAGGCTGTCACACTGTGTGATGATGGGGGAACAGGGAGAGGCCGTCACACTATGTGATGATGGGGGAACAGGGAGAGGCCGTCACACTGTGTGATGATGGGGAAACAGGGAGAGACGCCGTCACACTGTGTGATGATGGTGAAACAGGGAGAGGCCGTCACACTGTGTGATGATGGGGGAACAGGGAGAGAGGCCGTCACACTGTGTGATGATGGGGGAACAGGGAGAGGCCGTCACACTGTGTGATGATGGGGGAACAGGGAGAGGCCGTCACACTGTGTGATGATGGGGGAACAGGGAGAGGCCGTCACACTGTGTGATGATGGGGGAACAAGGGGAGAGGCCGTCACACTGTGTGATGATGGTGAAACAGGGAGAGGCCGTCACACTGTGTGATGATGGGAAAACAGGGAGAGAGGCCGTCACACTGTGTGATGATGGGGGAACAGGGAGAGGCGCCATCACACTGTGTGATGATGGGGGAACAGGGAGAGGCCGTCACACTGTGTGATGATGGGGGAACAGGGAGAGACGCCGTCACACTGTGTGATGATGGGGGAACAGAGAGAGGCGCCGTCACACTGTGTGATGATGGTGAAACAGGGAGAGAGGCCGTCACACTGTGTGATGATGGGGGAACAGGGAGAGATGTCCGTCACACTGTGTGATGATGGTGAAACAGGGAGAGAGGCCGTCACACTGTGTGATGATGGGGGAACAGGGAGAGAGGCCGTCACACTGTGTGATGATGGGGGAACAGGGAGAGAGGCCGTCACACTGTGTGATGATGGGGGAACAGGGAGAGAGGCCGTCACACTGTGTGATGATGGGGGAACAGGGAGAGAGGCCGTCACACTGTGTGATGATGGGGGAACAGGGAGAGGCCGTCACACTGTGTGATGATGGGGGAACAGGGAGAGAGGCCGTCACACTGTGTGATGATGGGGGAACAGGGAGAGAGGCCGTCACACTGTGTGATGATGGGGGAACAGGGAGAGAGGCCGTCACACTGTGTGATGATGGGGGAACAGGGAGAGGCCGTCACACTGTGTGATGATGGGGGAACAGGGAGAGGCCGTCACACTGTGTGATGATGGGGGAACAGGGAGAGAGGCCGTCACACTGTGTGATGATGGTGAAACAGGGAGAGGCCGTCACACTGTGTGATGATGGGGGAACAGGGAGAGGCCGTCACACTGTGTGATGATGGGGGAACAGGGAGAGAGGCCGTCACACTGTGTGATGATGGGGGAACAGGGAGAGAGGCCGTCACACTGTGTGATGATGGGGGAACAGGGAGAGAGGCCGTCACACTGTGTGATGATGGGGGAACAGGGAGAGAGGCCGTCACACTGTGTGATGATGGGGGAACAGGGAGAGGCCGTCACACTGTGTGATGATGGGGGAACAGGGAGACGCCGTCACACTGTGTGATGATGGGGGAACAGGGAGAGAGGCCGTCACACTGTGTGATGATGGGGGAACAGGGAGAGAGGCCGTCACACTGTGTGATGATGGGGGAACAGGGAGAGGCCGTCACACTGTGTGATGATGGGGGAACAGGGAGAGGCCGTCACACTGTGTGATGATGGGGGAACAGGGAGAGGCGCCGTCACACTGTGTGATGATGGGGGAACAGGGAGAGGCCGTCACACTGTGTGATGATGGGGGAACAGGGAGAGGCCGTCACACTGTGTGATGATGGTGAAACAGGGAGAGAGGCCGTCACACTGTGTGATGATGGGGGAACAGGGAGAGGCCGTCACACTGTGTGATGATGGGGGAACAGGGAGAGGCCGTCACACTGTGTGATGATGGTGAAACAGGGAGAGAGGCCGTCACACTGTGTGATGATGGGGGAACAGGGAGAGGCCGTCACACTGTGTGATGATGGGGGAACAGGGAGAGGCCGTCACACTGTGTGATGATGGTGAAACAGGGAGAGAGGCCGTCACACTGTGTGATGATGGGGGAACAGGGAGAGGCCGTCACACTGTGTGATGATGGGGGAACAGGGAGAGGCCGTCACACTGTGTGATGATGGGGGAACAGGGAGAGGCCGTCACACTGTGTGATGATGGTGAAACAGGGAGAGAGGCCGTCACACTGTGTGATGATGGGGGAACAGGGAGAGGCCGTCACACTGTGTGATGATGGGGGAACAGGGAGAGACGCCGTCACACTGTGTGATGATGGGGGAACAGGGAGAGGCCGTCACACTGTGTGATGATGGGGGAACAGGGAGAGGCCGTCACACTGTGTGATGATGGTGAAACAGGGAGAGAGGCCGTCACACTGTGTGATGATGGGAGAACAGGGAGAGAGGCCGTCACACTGTGTGATGATGGGGGAACAGGGAGAGGCCGTCACACTGTGTGATGATGGGGGAACAGGGAGAGAGGCCGTCACACTGTGTGATGATGGTGAAACAGGGAGAGAGGCCGTCACACTGTGTGATGATGGTAAAACAGGGAGAGAGGCCGTCACACTGTGTGATGATGGGGGAACAGGGAGAGAGGCCGTCACACTGTGTGATGATGGGGAACAGGGAGAGAGGCCGTCACACTGTGTGATGATGGGGGAACAGGGAGAGAGGCCGTCACACTGTGTGATGATGGGGAACAGGGAGAGGCCGTCACACTGTGTGATGATGGTGAAACAGGGAGAGGCCGTCACACTGTGTGATGATGGGGGAACAGGGAGAGGCCGTCACACTGTGTGATGATGGGGGAACAGGGAGAGGCTGTCACACTGTGTGATGATGGGGGAACAGGGAGAGGCCGACACACTGTGTGATGATGGGGGAACAGGGAGAGATGTCCGTCACACTGTGTGATGATGGGGGAACAGGGAGAGAGGCCGTCACACTGTGTGATGATGGGGGAACAGGGAGAGAGGCCGTCACACTGTGTGATGATGGGGGAACAGGGAGAGAGGCCGTCACACTGTGTGATGATGGGGGAGAGACGCCGTCACACTGTGTGATGATGGGGGAGAGACACGTTGTGGAACAATGTCCGCTGATAATTTTATGATTTGACGTAATATCCTGAGGATCAAATCTGGTCAAGCCTGTATTCTGTTCTTTGTTTACTGCCGGGTGTTTTTCCCCCCGAAGGAGGCATCAGAATCCATCCATTCACAGGCTGAATACATGTGGTGTGTGTGTGTGTGTGTGTGTGTGTGTGTGTGTGTGTGTGTGTGTGTGTGTGTGTGTGCGTGCGTGCATGCGTGCATGATTGTGTGTGTGTGTGTGTGTGTGTGTGTGTGTGTGTGTGTGTGTGTGTGTTAGAGAGAGGGAGAAAGAGGGAGAGAGAGAGAGAGAGAGAGAGAGAGAGAGAGAGAAACACATGTTGTGTGTGTGTTGTGTGTGTGTGTGTGTGTGTGTGTGTGTGTGTGTGTGTGTGTGTGTGTGTGTTGTGTGTGTGTGTGTGTGTGTGTTGTGTGTGTGTGTGTGTGTGTGTGTGTGTGTGTGATGAGAATAATCAACTTGCGTTCAATAAGATTCTCTTTTTTTTTATTTTTTAGATAAAAAAAGATGGGGAACAACCTAATGGGTGGCAATTTGAGCTCTCCACATCGGCATGATTGTAAAACAGGGAGAGAGGCCGTCACACTGTGTGATGATGGGGGAACAGGGAGAGAGGCCGTCACACTGTGTGATGATGGGGGAACAGGGAGAGGCCGTCACACTGTGTGATGATGGGGGAACAGGGAGAGGCCGTCACACTGTGTGATGATGGGGGAACAGGGAGAGGCCGTCACACTGTGTGATGATGAAACAGGGAGAGGCCGTCACACTGTGTGATGATGGGGGAACAGGGAGAGGCCGTCACACTGTGTGATGATGGGGGAACAGGGAGAGGCCGTCACACTGTGTGATGATGGGGGAACAGGGAGAGGCCGTCACACTGTGTGATGATGAAACAGGGAGAGGCCGTCACACTGTGTGATGATGGGGGAACAGGGAGAGGCCGTCACACTGTGTGATGATGAAACAGGGAGAGGCCGTCACACTGTGTGATGATGGGGGAACAGGGAGAGGCCGTCACACTGTGTGATGATGGTGGAACAGGGAGAGGCCGTCACACTGTGTGATGATGGGGGAAATAGGGAGAGAGGCCGTCACACTGTGTGATGATGGGGGAACAGGGAGAGAGGCCGTCACACTGTGTGATGATGGGGGAACAGGGAGAGGCCGTCACACTGTGTGATGATGGGGGAAATAGGGAGAGAGGCCGTCACACTGTGTGATGATGGGGGAACAGGGAGAGGCCGTCACACTGTGTGATGATGGTGAAACAGGGAGAGAGGCCGTCACACTGTGTGATGATGGGGAAACAGGGAGAGGCCGTCACACTGTGTGATGATGGGGGAACAGGGAGAGGCCGTCACACTGTGTGATGATGGTGAAACAGGGAGAGGCCGTCACACTGTGTGATGATGGTGAAACAGGGAGAGGCCGTCACACTGTGATGATGGGGGAACAGGGAGAGGCCGTCACACTGTGTGATGATGGTGAAACAGGGAGAGAGGCCGTCACACTGTGTGATGATGGGAGAACAGGGAGAGAGGCCGTCACACTGTGTGATGATGGGGGAACAGGGAGAGGCCGTCACACTGTGTGATGATGGGGGAACAGGGAGAGAGGCCGTCACACTGTGTGATGATGGTGAAACAGGGAGAGAGGCCGTCACACTGTGTGATGATGGTAAAACAGGGAGAGAGGCCGTCACACTGTGTGATGATGGGGGAACAGGGAGAGAGGCCGTCACACTGTGTGATGATGGGGAACAGGGAGAGAGGCCGTCACACTGTGTGATGATGGGGGAACAGGGAGAGAGGCCGTCACACTGTGTGATGATGGGGAACAGGGAGAGGCCGTCACACTGTGTGATGATGGTGAAACAGGGAGAGGCCGTCACACTGTGTGATGATGGGGGAACAGGGAGAGGCCGTCACACTGTGTGATGATGGGGGAACAGGGAGAGGCTGTCACACTGTGTGATGATGGGGGAACAGGGAGAGGCCGTCACACTGTGTGATGATGGGGGAACAGGGAGAGGCCGTCACACTGTGTGATGATGGGGGAACAGGGAGAGAGGCCGTCACACTGTGTGATGATGGGGGAACAGGGAGAGGCCGTCACACTGTGTGATGATGGGGGAACAGGGAGAGGCCGTCACACTGTGTGATGAGGGGGGAACAGGGAGAGAGGCCGTCACACTGTGTGTGGGTGTGTGATGATGGGTGAAACAAACAGGGGGTCAGAAACATACGTTGTATTCTTTCTGTAGCATCTGGTGAATGTGTGTGTGTGTGTGTGTGTGTGTGTGTGTGTGTGTGTGTGTGTGTTAGAGAGAGGGCGAGAGAGAGACAAGACAAGACAAGACAAATTTTTTATTGGCAAATAGCGTTTTACAGCTCTAGTCCCAAGGGGGATTATTTTGCTTATTTTAGTAGACGACGAAAAAAAAAGTAAAACGAAAAATAAGGGGAAATAACAAGCAAATAAGTAC
>NC_134879.1:852847-855347 GCF_041734735.1 Babylonia areolata
GATGGGGGAGAGATGGGGGGGGGGGCAATATAGCGGGGGAAAGGACAGTTCAAAGGTAACCTCCCACCGAAATTTAAATCCCTTTTTTTCTCCCTTGGAGAACTAGAATTTGTTGTTTTCATTCTTTTCCATAAAATATGGTGTGGTTTGGGTGGGCTTTTTTGTTTTTTGTGGAGTTTTGTTTGTTTGTTTTTTGTTGTTTTTTTGTTTGTTGTTTTTTTTTCCTCTTTTTTTTTGTTTTGTTTGCAGACATACATACATTAATAGCCTTTTTTCGCTTGAAGGCATCAGTAGGTAGGTATTACATACATATTCATACATAAATACGTGTAAGAAGAAACAACGACAACAACAACCAGATCGGAAAGTGTGTGTAAAATATTCCAGACTTTACCGGAACGGTGCGCGATGTCGCTGGCTGACACAGGAACCTCCAGCTTCTCCGTGAAGATGCTGGGGCACTTCTGCACGCAGTCCTCCAAGGTCTCCTGCCCCTGGGCCCCACGGAAGTCGTAGACCCGGAAGTTCCACAGTCTCCCGTGCTGCTCCTGTTCAGTGGTGTTGTCTCTGAGGATGCCGATTTCTTTGGAGTTATGGGTGAGCTGGTCCTTGAGTTTCGTGTTGTCTTCACGCAGTTGGCTCACTTCAGCACGTTAAAGATCCTGTAACCCATACCAGCGTTCGGTGGGTTATGGAAACAAGGACGTACCCAGAATGCACACCCCCCGAAAACGGACAATGACTGCCTACATGGCGGGGTAAATAAACAAAACGGTCATATACGTAAAATGTTACATGCCTGAGTGTGAATGTGTGCATGTCTGAAATCTGATTAAATGACACAGGAAACGAATGATGAGCGCCCAATGGCAGCAGTCAGTCGGCTCTACCCAGGTAGACAGCCGGTAAGTTGTGCAAATGACCCCAAGTTTGTAAAGCGCTTAGAGCTTGAGCTTAGAGGTCCGTCCGAGGATAGGCGCTATATAAGCATCCATATCATATCATATCACTCAGATACAGGTGACTGGTAGATGACGACGAGGAAGATTTCCATTCCGCACCTCCTTGTTTCCGAAATACCTGGAGATAGTAGAGCTCGTTTTTTTCTGCTAAACACTGTCATCACAAATGTTGCGCTGATAAAATAAAATAAAAAAAAGAAAAAAAAGAAAACTTGCTGAAATCAAACGTTCATCTCCACACGAAGCTTGAGCACACTGCGTCCCGCTTGCCTCAAGTCCATTCACTAGTGTTGTTCCATTGCCATACGAGACTGCACTCACTGCACGCTTTCCCCTACCGTTTCCCCTGCTGAACAACAACAACAAAATAGCGAGCTCAGAATGCGGTTTGTCGGAAATCTCGCAAAATACGTCCGTGCTTGATGGTGGACGAAAGTCAATTTTGTTTTTTGTTTTGTGTGTGTGTGTTTGGTTTTTTTTAAATATTATTTGAAGTTGCGAGGCTGACAATTATTGGTCAGCTGATGAGAGGCATGGTGGGTGTCGCGGGGGGGGGGGGGTGGGGGGTGAGGGGATTAAGGTGAACAGTTCTTATCATAGAATCTCACCGGTTGTGTGAGTGAATGAAATAAGAAGTCAAGTTTTGTCTAATTTGTAATTTATTAACACGTGGTGTCAGCTGCTTTATTCCAGCGAGTGAGGATTCGGCCGGACACTCCTTTTTCTTTTTCTTTTTTTTTTTTTTTTATTGTCTATGGTGCGTGATTGAAGTTCAGACAGAGAGACAGAGAGAGAGAGAGAGAGGGAGGGAGAGAGAGAGAGAGACAGGCAGACAGAGACAAAGAGACAGAGACAGACAAACAGTGACAAAAACAGACAGAGAGACAGAGACAGACACACAGAGAGAGAAATAGGTGGATGTATAGGCAGACAGACCGACAGACAGAGACAGGGATCATTTGCCGAAAAGAAAATCAAACTGACATAGAAAGACAAAGACACAGGCAGACAGACCAACAAACACGGGGGGGAGGGGGGGGGACAGACAGACAGACAGACAGACTGGCGGACAGACAGACTGGCGGACAGACAAAAGCTCAGAGAGACGAGGGGTCAGGGGAAGAGGAGAGGTGGCCATTAATTGTCCCCCCCTTTAATCAGACAACCAGCTGTGTGCGGGAAGCACACCGTCACCATCCGTCACCAGCGTCCCTGACAACCAGTTCCGATTGAAACTCGTGACACGACTTTCTTCACGAGACTGATGACGCCCCCCCCCCCCCCCCCCCAACCCCCACCCCACACACACACTTCCCGTGTGCTTCAGTTCCACTGTACCACACCAGCTGCACGGAGGTAACCCCAGGTCTACATTGCAATGTTCAATGATGAAGAGGGGGAGGCGGGGTGGGGGATAGAGAGGTTCGGGTGGCTGGTGGAGGGTGGGGGTGGGTGGGAAAGGGAAGCGGGGGTGGGGGGCAAGAGTTTGGAGTGAACTTGATCAACAGCGCTGGAAACTCAGTTCTCTAATATCATCA
>NC_134879.1:860347-870347 GCF_041734735.1 Babylonia areolata
ATCAGTGTGACTTGTGACCCAGTGTTCACCAGTGATCAGGGTTCGAGGCCTTGTCTGGGCATGGTGTTGTGTCCTTGGAAAGGACACCTTACTCTGCCCAGATGTGAATGGATACCTGATGTCGGTCATGGAGGTGTTAATACGTTGCGGAAGGAGCGGGTTGGGCCTCGCCTTCCTTTGCCGAGACCTTGACATAGTGGGTATGAATTCACTGCCTCCATGGCTGTGAAAGCCTGTGTGTCCTTTCAATGTTAAACTTCAGCCTTTTCAAAGCGTTGTGGGACTGTGGGAGTGGGGGAATTGCAGAGATGATGGTTTGAAGGCGATTCATATTATGTTGGAAACTCGAGAAACGACAGAAAAGTGAGCTGTTCTACTACTACTACTACTACTATCTGGAGGAAAAACCACACAATAGAACTGGCTCAGCTTCTTTTCAGGGCATAATCTGAACGTCATCAGGCCCCTAGAGATGCAGACACCCGCAGTGCTGGTTAGAAAACCTGAGCCAATAGCCTACACTCAGAGACGCTCGGTTGTGTAGTTGCAACGCTTCTTCTATTTGAGCCCATAGCACTTTCCTCGCCACCTTACCGATGCCTGCACAACTCCTCCTCGCTAAAAAAAAAGTCATCTGTGCTGGTCAGGGGACACCTTGAAGACAAACCTCAAAGCCTGTGACATAGACATCGCTTCCTGGGAAACTGATGCCCTTGACCGCTGTCGCTGGAGGATGCTGTGCTCTGGTGGCATAAAGATGTTTGAAAACAAGAGAATGCTGGCCAATAAGGAGAAGCGTGAGCGAAGGAAGCAGGGCTCAACTTCTGGAGACGTTTTCCCTTGCAACACCTGTGGGAAGTGCTGTGCATCCAGAATCGGCCTCTTCTCCCACATGAGGACACACACCGACAGATAAGCCTGCCTGCCTACTCATCCGTCGGACTGACGGGAGACTCCATCAATTTGAGCCCATAGCATTTTCCTCGTCACCTGTTTCCCCCGACCTGGAACACAGACCGCCAACAACAAGCACTCTCCAGCCGCCTGGGTCCTGTGCCAGTCACCCCAGCTGTCCCCAGGTGCGGCATGTCCTCTATCTACCTGCCTCCAGGTCGTGGCGCCACGTATTTCTTGGACGTCCTCTTTTTTCCTTCTCCTTTGCGGGTTCCAAGCGACGGCTTGCTTGCCTTGCTAGTGTTGAGTTATGCAGGCTTTCAGAGCGTGTGGCAGACCCATCTCCAAAGGATCTCTTCTTCTGCAGTGCGTTAAGAACGGGGCAAGCAACAACAAAATATATCAGTCATGTGCTTCTCATGGAGGTCGAATCCATGACATCCTAGTTGTCACTACGTGTCCACGACGTCCTAGTTGTCACTACGTGTCCACGACGTCCTCGTTGTCACTACGTGTCCACGACGTCCTAGTTGTCACTACGTGTCCACGACGTCCTAGTTGTCACTACGTGTCCACGACGTCCTAGTTGTCACTACGTGTCCACGACGTCCTAGTTGTCAATACGTGTCCACGACGTCCTAGTTGTCACTACGTGTCCACGACGTCCTAGTTGTCAATACGTGTCCACGACGTCCTCGTTGTCAAAACGTGTCCATGACGTCCTCGTTGTCAATACGTGTCCACGACGTCCTAGTTGTCACTACGTGTCCATGACGTCCTAGTTGTCACTACGTGTCCATGACGTCCTAGTTGTCAATACGTGTCCACGACGTCCTAGTTGTCAATACGTGTCCACGACGTCCTAGTTGTCAATACGTGTCCACGACGTCCTCGTTGTCAATACGTGTCCATGACGTCCTCGTTGTCAATACGTGTCCACGACGTCCTAGTTGTCACTACGTGTCCATGACGTCCTAGTTGTCACTACGTGTCCATGACGTCCTAGTTGTCAGCTACGTGTCCATGACGTCCTAGTTGTCACTACGTGTCCATGACGTCCTAGTTGTCACTACGTGTCCATGACGTCCTAGTTGTCAATACGTGTCCACGACGTCCTAGTTGTCAATACGTGTCCATGACGTCCTCGTTGTCAATACGTGTCCACGACGTCCTCGTTGTCAATACGTGTCCACGACGTCCTAGTTGTCACTACGTGTCCATGACGTCCTAGTTGTCACTACGTGTCGCTGACCGCCTCGTCACAGCGGTTGGTCAGACTGAATTTTTCAGTTGGTCCTCAGATAATTATCGTCCTTGACTTACAGTCTCTCTGTCTCTCTGTCTCTGTCTGTCTGTCTGTCTCTCTCTCTCTCTCTCTCTCTCTCTCTGTCTGTCCGTCTGTCTGTCTGCCTGCCTATCTGTCTGTAGGTCTGCCGGTTTGCCTCTGTCTCTGTCTCTCTCTGTCTCTGTCTCTCTGTGTCTCTGTCTCTCTCTCTGTCTCTGTCTCGCTACGTCTGTCTGTCTGTCTCTCTCTCTCTTGCCCCTCGTCCTTAATATCTATCTCTCTGTCTCTCTGTTTCCGTCTCTGTCTGTCTGTGTCTGTCTGTCTGTCTCTCTCTCTCTCTCTCTCTCACACACACACACTCTCAGTCTGTCTGTCTGTCTGCCTGACTGTCGTCTGTCTGTCGGTCCGTCGGTCGGTCTCTTTCTCTTTCCCTCTCCCTCCCTCTCTCCCTCTCTCTCTCTCTCTCTCTCTCTCTCTCTCTGTGACCCTTTTCAGGATATCTTCCGTTAAGTCACCGTTAACCTTCTCTCTTTCCTCTCTTGTTCTCAGTCTGGACAAGTAGAGTAAAGAAAAACCCTTTCTCTCCCATCCCTGAAGCCAGCGGAAATGGATTCCCACCACTGGTGGACCAAAGCGCCTTTTGTTTCCGATGAACTTAATGGGCTTCCAAACAGAATAGGAGACTGTACACATCCCTGCTTCAGTCCACGGTAAATAGTAATAAAGAACTGAGACGGAGATCCATCGTGGCTGATTCCATCTTTAAAGTCGTTTGTGAAAAGACTGTGTGCTTGTCAGCTACCTGAGTACATTCGGGAGTTGTTTTTAAGATGATCTCACATTGAAAAGAGAAACGCACACACAATTATTATCACGCACACGGCTGTGCGAATTTGTGTTTATAGCCTTGTTGGGTGGTTCGCTCGCTGGCTGGCTGGCTGGCTGGCTGGCTATGTCCACAATCAGAATTGTCTCTGAGACGGCTGGTTCTGTTGGATTCCAGATTGTAACCTATGTGAAGAAAAAGTAGACAGCAACAACAAAAAGAAAAAACGTCTTGACTTCGATATTGGTTGAAGGTCGCAAAATATGAGAGGAATGTGTTTGTGTGCTAACGCTTGTTTCTAAAATTATCATTGAACTCTTGTTGGTAATTACTTATTTCCATGCATACACATCATACGTTCTTAAAACGTTGAGGTTCTGATTTTTGTGTGAAATCATTTCTTATTATTCTTTGAACTCCTACCTGTCAAGGTCTTTGGTGTCGGAAGATTCATGGAGGGATGGAGGTTGGGGGACGGAGGGGGGGGGGAGCAGGGGGGAGGGGAGGGGGACTGTCTTTGGAGGGACGTGGTGGCGGTCTCCACTCTGGAAGGGACGGTCACAGTCTGGCTCGGCGACGAAGTAATTATTGTCGTCGGTAGGGAGCTCAGTCGGTGGCGTCTTAACTACGTTAAATCAGAACAGGCGCTACTGAACATCAGCAAAGTTACACAGCAGCAGTGCAGGGTCTCCTCTGGTAAGCGGCCTTGTGGCGACTGAAATCCATGGTTCCCTGTTGACTGCCGGCGCCGCTGTGAGTGCGACAGACGAACCCGTGTGTGGTCGTATATGGGGGACTCGGAATGAGCGGCGTGGGAGTGATGCCGCTGAAACGGTGCAGAGAATGGGGCAGCAAAAGACAAAGAAAGAAAGAAAGAAAGAAAAATGCCAATACATGAACATCAGTCTTCGCTGCGGCCAGTATCATGTAATCAGACCTTTTGCCATTTTTCGTTGGCGAGTGCTTGACGGGGAGGTTTGGGCCCCGTCTTCTGAGTCAAGTTCGAGACACAGTGACTATGATTCCGCTGCCCCTTCTACCGTGACAGGCTGTGGAACCTCTGCCTCAACTATCGGCAACATCCATAACATGCCAACAGAGCCAAAGAGAACGAACGAGCGTCTCTCCGGGAAGGGAAACTGTCATCAAGTTCCTCCATCAGCTGTGGCCTTTCTCAATCTGCCAGCATCAGATGTTGAATCCTGACCTTCGCCTGCCATTGGAAAAAAAAAAAATTCTTAGTCATCATGACAAAACCTGTAATACCAGGGAAATCTCATTCGTATGAAGCCTGAATGTTGGGGTGAATCTGTAGCGTTTCTGTCGCAATTCTTCCTGGTCTCAGCTATAACACTGGAGAAACAGACACACGTTTCGCTGAGTATCAAACAATTTTTGGGCAACGTTCTCTAAAGGATGTGGCTGGCCATTAGAATACCCCGAGCCTCGAAAATCTGTTTCTATTTCAGATTTCTCTAGAATCTCGCTGCGCAGGTTTGATTCAATTCATATAAAAAATACACGCCATCATCAATCAGGCGCTTTTAACTGACTGATCGAGCATAACAAGCGGACAAGCTGAGAAACTCACGAACTGACATGTTGTGCTATGGTGTGGCCTGGCGAACGAAGAAGGCATTCTTCGTCTGGTGCAGGCTCACGGGTGACTGGTGAGGCCTTTACTGGGACAGACATGATCTTCCACTCCGACTGCAGGGGAGAATCTGGGACGGTGTGGGTTCAGTTGGGGCATCACTGCTGTGACCTCTTCCCCAGCATCCGAGAAAATGGCCACCTTGTGATTATTCCACATGGGAGAAATCTTTTTTTTAAAATTTAAATAAATAAAATAAAATAAGAAGAACAAGAAGAAGAAAGAAAGAAAGAAAGAAAAAAGATCGTCTGTTACCATGAGAGTGCTTGCAAGGTGTTAAGATTGAAATAAACTGAATCAATGTTTACTTTTCCACACCCTTTGATATACGAAAAACGGACTGACTGAGCGATCGACTGTAATTGTGTGAATAGCTGATTACCTGGCTAAATAAATAACAAGCTCATTTTAACTCAGAAGCTCAGCTGTCATTGCCCTTAGCAGCCGTAGATTTGGGCTTAACAGTCCTTTTTTGAAATGAAATGTGGTGTCTAGATGCGCTTGTTTTCATGTTTGCACTCGATCAAACATGATTCCAAAACAGTGTTCAGTTGTTCGCTCGATCATGTTTAGTCGCATTATTGCTAATGTGCAAACCAGCTTTGCCTGTTTGTTTTCTATTTGATTGTTTGGTTGGTTGGTTGGTTTTTTGTTCGACTGTGTGTGTGTGTGTGTGTGTGTGTGTGTGTGTGTGTGTTGCTGAAATAGTCAGTTTCTTGGAACGACTGAGCCGAGCTGTCTGGCACTACAGCGTACCACCATTAAACCTTGTGCATGGAAACTCACAGAGAGAAGGTTGAGAAAGTTTCAGTGTTTTGCTTTTGTTTTGTTGTTTTTTAACTGAATCAAAATGTTGTGCTTGGAGTGGAAATCCATGTTCCAATGTTGTGCTTGGAGTGGAAATCCACGTTCTAATGTTGTGCTTGGAGTGGAAATCCACGTTCTAATGTTGTGCTTGGAGTGGAAATCCATGTTCCAATGTTGTGCTTGGAGTGGAAATCCATGTTCTAATGTTGTGCTTGGAGTGGAAATCCATGTTCTAATGTTGTGCTTGGAGTCGAAATCTATGTTCTAATGTTGTGCTTGGAGTCGAAATCCATGTTCTAATGTGTTTGGAGTGGAAATCCATGTTCTAATGTTCTGCTTGGAGTCGAAATCCATGTTCTAATGTGCTTGGAGTCGAAATCCATGTTCTAATGTTGTGCTTGGAATGGAAATCCATGTTCTAATGTGCTTGGAATAGAAATCCATGTTCTAATGTTGTGCTTGGAGTGGAAATCCATGTTTTAATGTTGTGCTTGGAGTAGAAATCTATGTTCTAATGTTGTGCTTGGAGTGGAAATCCACGTTGTTATATGCTTGGAGTGGAAATCCATGTTCTAATGTGCTTGTAGTGGAAATCCATGTTCTAATGTTGTGCTTGGAGAAGAAATCCATGTTCTAATGTTGTGCTTGGAGTGGAAATCCATGTTCCAATGTTGTGCTTGGAGTGGAAATCCATGTTCTAATGTTGTGCTTGGAGTGGAAATCCATGTTCTAATGTTGTGCTTGGAGTGGAAATCCATGTTCCAATGTTGTGCTTGGAGTGGAAATCCATGTTCTAATGTTGTGCTTGGAGTAGAAATCCATGTTCCGATGTTGTGCTTGGAGTAGAAATCTATGTTCTAATGTTGTGCTTGGAGTCGAAATCTATGTTCTAATGTTGTGCTTGGAGTGGAAATCCATGTTCTAATGTGCTTGGAGTCGAAATCCATGTTCTAATGTTGTGCTTGGAATGGAAATCCATGTTCTAATGTTGTGCTTGGAGTGGAAATCCATGTTCTAATGTTTGCTTGGAGTGGAAATCCATGTTTTAATGTTGTGCTTGGAGTAGAAATCCATGTTCTAATGTTGTGCTTGGAGTGGAAATCCACGTTGTTATGTGCTTGGAGTGGAAATCCATGTTCTAATGTGCTTGTAGTGGAAATCCATGTTCTAATGTTGTGCTTGGAGTAGAAATCCATGTTCTAATGTTGTGCTTGGAGTGGAAATCCATGTTCCAATGTTGTGCTTGGAGTGGGAATCCATGTTCTAATGTTGTGCTTGGAGTGGAAATCCATGTTCTAATGTTGTGCTTGGAGTGGAAATCCATGTTCTAATGTTGTGCTTGGAGTGGGAATCCATGTTCTAATGTTGTGCTTGGAGTGGAAATCCATGTTCCAATGTTGTGCTTGGAGTAGAAATCTATGTTCCAATGTTGTGCTTGGAGTAGAAATCTATGTTCTAATGTTCTGCTTGGAGTGGAAATCCATGTTCTAATGTGCTTGGAGTGGAAATCCATGTTCTAATGTTGTGCTTGGAATGGAAATTCATGTTCCAATATTGTGCTTGCAGTGGAAATCCATGTTCTAATGTTGTGCTTGGAGTGGAAATCCACGTTCTAATGTTGTGCTTGGAGTGGAAATCCACGTTCTAATGTTGTGCTTGGAGTGGAAATCCAGGTTTTGCCCTCTGTTTTCTTCTCCATTCTCTACTTTTCTCCCCATGAAGAAGGGCCCAGGGCCCGAAACGTGGGGAACCACTTTCATCTCAGGACAAGTTACCACCTACAGGTCAGTCTGACCCGTTTTTTTCGCCTATATATATATATTTATTTATTTATTTCAGTATCACATGATTACTTTTTTTTGTTTTCAATTGCTCTCATAATAAATGTCACAGGCACAAGCGTTGCAAAACTGCTGATTGCAAATAAATCCTCCTTCACCTTCACCTTTTCTCTCTCTCCCTCTCTCTTTCTCTTTCTCTCCCCCCTCTCTCCCTCTCTCTCTCTCCTCCTCTCTCTCCTCCTCTCTCTCCCCCTCTCTCCCTCTCTCTCTCCCCCTCTCTCCCTCTCTCTCTCCCCCCTCCCTCTCTCTCTCTCCCCCCTCCCTCTCTTTCTCTCCCCCTCCCTCTCTTTCTCTCCCCCTCCCTCTCTTTCTCTCCCCCTCCCTCTCTTTCTCTCCCCCTCCCTCTCTCTTTCTCTCCCCCTTCTCTCTCTCTCTCTCTTTCTCTCCCCCCTCTCTCTCTCTCTCTTTCTCTCTCCCCCTCTCTCTCTCTCTCTTTCTCTCTCCCCCTCTCTCTCTCTCTCCCTCTCCCTCTCTCTCTTTTTCTCCCTCTCCCTCTCTCTCTCTCCCCCTCTCTCTCTCTTTCTCTCCCCCTCTCTCTCTCTCTCTTTTTCTCCCCCTCCCTCTCTCTCTCTCTCTCCCTCTCTCTCCTCTCTCTCCCTCTCTCTCTCCCCCCTTTCTCCCTCTCTCTTTCTCTCACCCCATCTCTCTCCCCCCATTTCTCTCTCTCTTTCTCTCCCCTCTCTCCCTCTCCCCCCTCTCTCTCTCCCTCTCTCTCTTTCTCCCCTCTCTCTCTCTTTCTCTCCCCCTCTCTCCCCCCTCTCTCCCCTCTCTCTCTCTCCCCCTCTCCCTCTCTCTCTCTCCCCTCTCTCTCTCCCCCCCTCTCGCTCTCTCTCTTTCTCTCCCCCTCCCTCTCTTTCTCTCTCTCTCTCTCTCTCTCTCTCTCTCTCTCTCTCTTTCTCTGTCTTTGAATTGCACTCCCTAACCTTGCTCTTTGTGTTCGTATCTTTCAGTTCAGCTGACCACTCATTGAATTCTATTATTTCTTCTCTTCCAGCACATACTGACACACTGCTGGAACCAATGTGCATATTTGCCCCCCACGTTGTTGCCTCCCTTTACTCCTTCCCTCCCCCCCCTCCATCTCCTCCACTATCACCCTATTCATAGAAACGACTTGTCAACAAGTCGGAGCAGTGATGTTCTGTTCGCTTCTCAATTCTCACATCCGGAAGAAAAAAAAACTGAGAGAAAAGAAATAATCTCAGTGTGATCGTGAATAAATGATGTCCATCATGTTGAGTTTGTCCTGAAAAAAAAAATGAAAAAAAGAATGACATCATGTGCCTTTACTCGGTGTATTAAAAAAAAATTATTATATGGTAGAACCATACCCTTTGTATATTTACCTGTACTAGTTATTATTCTTGGATGTTTTGAGCCTAGGACTTTCAAATCTCTGATCACAAAGGATACGAACATGTTTTGATTAACCACATAGGTTGCATGATCTTGCATGACTGGAAGAGAAATCAAAGTGTTACGTGGAGTGATGACCTAGAGGTAACGCGTCCGCCTAGGAAGCGAGAGAATCTGAGGGCGCTGGTTCGAATCACGGCTCAGCCGCCGATATTTTCTCCCCCTCCACTAGACCTTGAGTGGTGGTCTGGACGCTAGTCATTCGGATGAGACGATAAACCGAGGTCCCGTGTGCAGTATGCTCCTAGCGGACGTAAAAGAACCCACGGCAAAAAAAGGGTTGTTCCTGGCAAAATTATGTAGGAAAATCCACTTCGATAGGAAAAAACAAATAAAACTGCACGCAGGAAAAAATACAAAAAAATGGGTGGCGCTGTAGTGTAGCGACGCGCTCTCCCTGAGGAGAGCAGCCCGAATTTCACACAGAGAAATCTGTTGTGATAAAAAGAAATACAAATACAAATACAAAATCTGTGATCGTTTTTGTTGATGGAGGACAAATCCGCTCGTGTGAAGGCTATAATTCATCGCCCAGGTTCTCGAACCCAAACCATCAGACTCATGACGGTCACTGTGTTTTCCACTCTTTTCTTTACTCACCAGACTACAAACCCCGCAGTTTCTGCACAAGCAGCGCACAGCCATCCATCGTGAGATCAGTGATCTGCAGCAACATTACTGTGCATGAGGTGCAGGAAATAGCCCTCGATTGAAGGGGAAAGCCCTGGCTTGGAATATTCACGTCCAAAGAGAGTCACGTCTATTTGGTCTTGCTACGGCCTGTCATTGGCAGCTAACTGCCCTGCTATCAGCTGAGAATTCCCATGATTCTTCCTCCTAAAGAAATGTCATCAGACGGGTTCATCTTCCTCCATCATCTGCTGATCATCACAAGCCTTTGCTTCCGGAACGAGAACGAAAAAAGAATGTGTCTGCGCTTGGCCTATCAAAGTGGTTTTTACTTTTTTTTCTTCTTTTTTTTCTTTTTTTTAGTGTTCATTACACCAGGTCCAAAAAGTAGGTAACGGACGTTACATATTGACGATGTACAGTCAGTAAGCTTTGCTCTTGATGTAGTATGACATAACGGCTTCTGTCTGAATCGTGTTGATGCGTCCCATTAGTGCGGACACGGATATATCAAAGGTACAGACAGACCTGGACTTGTCCAACAAGTGCACTGAGGAAACACGTGTATTCCCTTCCCTGTTTCTGTTATCCACCTGTGTAATGCACAATATACATGACCAAACAAACAGCTAAGGAACTGTCGGCAA
>NC_134879.1:875347-877847 GCF_041734735.1 Babylonia areolata
GGAGAATTCTGAAGGACCTGAATCTTCCTCGTGCTACGTCTCTGTCCTTCATCCAACCTACCCTGCATCGGGCCAGAGGGACGTTGACAGATAAGTGTATTGGATTCTCCCATCCACTGTACATTTACCTACCATGTCGAGTTTACCTCTTGTGCTGGAAGACCATGGTGAGTGTGTGGAAATTGGTCTTGTACTGGATTGGAGCTGGAGAGGATTTTGGGGGTGGGGGGGGGGGGGTTGATTTGCGTCACTGGCACTGGAGGTGTTACGTTGCTTTATTGTGTTGTGAGTTGCACGCATCCATATGTTTTTGATTTTTTTTAAATTTGTCATTCTTTGCTTCGCGCGCGCGCGCGCGCGCGCGCGCGCGCGTGTGTGTGTGTGTGTGTGTGTGTGTGTGTGTGAATGTGGTGTGGTGTGGTGTGGTGTGTGTGTTCTTTCTTTGGTTTATCATTGTGTGTGTGTGTATGTGATGTGTTGTCATGTGTTGAGGTGTGTGTGTGTGTGTGTGTGTGTGTGTGTGTGTGTGTGTGTGTGTGTGCGTGTGTATGCAGAGAGTGTTACAATTTGTTGTTGTCTTTTGATTTATGCAGTTGTGCTTACATATCATTTCCGTTTATTTTGATTCTGACATACGTACACCAAACACACCGCAGACCTGCCACTTATGTCTCCAAACCACCCATCGCCCATCCCCACCTCCCAAAACAGAAAGAAAGACAAAGAGAGGATAGAGGATAAGTATCGTTTTCAGAGCCTTGATTCTTCATGTGTGGTTGCATTTTGTGTGGTCTTTTTTATCATTGTCACACATGTCGCAGCTTGCTGTAAATCGTCAGACAGCATTGTTGCTCTCATTTCCTTGGCAGACCTGCCACTTATGTCTCCAAACCACCTTGTGACTGTTCAGTGCCGCGACAAAAAAAGACTTTTTTTTAAAAGTTGAATGCCCCCAGTTCTTTACGGCCATCGGGGAAGTGAATTCATATCCACTGTATCCAAGGCTGGACATAGGAAGGCGGGGACCAATCTTCCACCGTCGTTTTTCAAACCTTCCTCAACTGAAGTCGGGTACCCACTCCCCCCTGGAGGGAGGGAGGAGAAAACTCGGAGTAAAGCACGTGCACCCTTCCCCAACAACAGAAAACACTGTGCCAAAACGGGGCCTCCAACCCCGATCACTGGTGAACACCGGACCACAAGTTACCCCCCCAACGCCTAACAGATTCTGCCGCGGCATTTTGCTATCCACATTGAGGACACAGGGCAGGAGGAAGACGTGTATCGACGAGGTTTCCAACGCAGTCATCTGTCACCTTGCCAGTAGAGGCTTCAGGCCTGGCCTGTGGGCAAAGGAACCACTGCCTGCTGGAAACTCTAAAGCACTGGGAATCCTTTCTGACAGAACTGGGAATAAACGTACAATAGACTGGTGCCACAGAGTGGGCAGAAAGAGGGTGGAGTCGGGGGGTGAGGGAGTGGAGTTGGGGGGGGATAGGGTATGTGATTTGTCAGCGTTTCGACAAGTGCTTTCTTTTTTTCTTTTCTTTTTTTTTTTTTTTCAACAGCAGCTTGTGGGTTTGGAAGGTGTGTATGCGTGTGTGTGGGAATGAGGGGGAGCTGGGGGGGCACATGTCCTTCTGGATCAGAAGAAAACCTGGATCCATGCAGTTTTGCGTGTAGATAAGTGAAAAAGAGTGACAGTGTAGCGAGAGAGATTGTGTGTGTGTGTGGTGGGGGGTGGGGGTGGGGGGGCTCCACCTTGTGTCTCTGTCTGTATGTATGTCTGTGTGCATGTCTGTCCATGTGTCTGTCTGTCTCTCTCTTTCTCTCGCTTGCTCGCTTTCTCCTCTCTCCCTACACACACACACACACACACACACACACACAATATATATATATATATATATATATATATATATATATATATATATATATATATATATAATCTGTCGTAATTTTCGTTTCTTTTCGTGATTTATGTTTTCAGTTTAACTTCGAAACCGAAATACAAGGGGTGGGGCGGGGAGGGCGTGGCTCTGATAATCACTGTATGGACGGCTGGGCTCTGAGCAACAACATACACATTAAAGAAGATGTTCTAAAATCTGCTTGACCCGTCCTGTCTGGTCACTTTATGCTTCCTTCCTGGCCGCTGTTGCTTCTTTACAACACACTTTGGACAGCAGACCTTTAAACAACCAGACACAACCAGACCGTGAACATCAAATTATGACGGCGCCCTAATGGCCTTCACAGTTACTGCTTTGTTCACGTTGGAAGGTGGTGTGGGGTGGAGCGGGGATTTGGTGGAGAAATAGCGAACAAGCAAAATCAAGCAAAACTTGATTCTGACAACATGAGTATGTGTGGCTTGGTGTGGGTGATAATTTCTGATGATAATCACACATTTGGACAGTATCAGTGATCTTACCACCCATTGATAATCAGACATTTGGACAGTATCAGTGATCTTACCACCCATTGATAATCAGACATT
>NC_134879.1:885347-887847 GCF_041734735.1 Babylonia areolata
AGGTAGTGAATTATGTGGAGAGTCAGAAATGGAGAAAGATACAGTGAGGTAGTGAATTATGTGGAGAGTCAGAAATGGAGAGAGATACAGTGAGGTAGTGAATTATGTGGAGAGTCAGAAATGGAGAAAGATACAGTGAGGTAGTGAATTATGTGGACAGTCAGAAATGGAGAGAGATACAGTGAGGTAGTGAATTATGTGGAGAGTCAGAAATGGAGAGAGATACAGTGAGGTAGTGAATTATGTGGAGAGTCAGCAATGGAGCTGGATACAGTGAGGTAGTGAATTATGTGGAGAGTCAGCAATGGAGAGAGATACAGTGAGGTAGTGAATTATGTGGACAGTCAGCAATGGAGAGAGATACAGTGAGGTAGTGAATTATGTGGACAGTCAGCAATGGAGAGAGATACAGTGAGGTAGTGAATTATGTGGACAGTCAGCAATGGAGAGAGATACAGTGAGGTAGTGAATTATGTGGACAGTCAGCAATGGAGAGAGATACAGTGAGGTAGTGAATTATGTGGAGAGTCAGAAATGGAGATAGATACAGTGAGGTAGTGAATTATGTGGAGAGTCAGAAATGGAGAGAGGTACAGTGAGGTAGTGAATTATGTGGAGAGTCAGCAATGGAGATAGATACAGTGAGGTAGTGAATTATGTGGACAGTCAGAAATGGAGGTAGATACAGTGAGGTAGTGAATTATGTGGACAGTCAGCAATGGAGAGAGATACAGTGAGGTAGTGAATTATGTGGAGAGTCAGCAATGGAGATAGATACAGTGAGGTAGTGAATGATGTGGAGAGTCAGCAATGGAGATAGATACAGTGAGGTAGTGAATGATGTGGACAGTCAGCAATGGAGAGAGATACAGTGAGGTAGTGAATGATGTGGAGAGTCAGCAATGGAGAGAGATACAGTGAGGTAGTGAATTATGTGGAGAGTCAGAAATGGAGAGAGATACAGTGAGGTAGTGAATTATGTGGAGAGTCAGCAATGGAGAGAGATACAGTGAGGTAGTGAATTATGTGGACAGTCAGAAATGGAGAGAGATACAGTGAGGTAGTGAATTATGTGGACAGTCAGAAATGGAGAGAGATACAGTGAGGTAGTGAATTATGTGGAGAGTCAGAAATGGAGAGAGATACAGTGAGGTAGTGAATTATGTGGAGAGTCAGAAATGGAGAGAGATACAGTGAGGTAGTGAATTATGTGGAGAGTCAGAAATGGAGAGAGATACAGTGAGGTAGTGAATTATGTGGAGAGTCAGAAATGGAGAGAGATACAGTGAGGTAGTGAATTATGTGGAGAGTCAGAAATGGAGAGAGATACAGTGAGGTAGTGAATTATGTGGAGAGTCAGAAATGGAGAGAGATACAGTGAGGTAGGTAATTATGTGGAGAGTCAGAAATGGAGAGAGATACAGTGAGGTAGTGAATTATGTGGAGAGTCAGAAATGGAGAGAGATACAGTGAGGTAGTGAATTATGTGGAGAGTCAGAAATGGAGAGAGATACAGTGAGGTAGTGAATTATGTAGAGAGTCAGCAATGGAGAGAGATACAGTGAGGTAGTGAATTATGTGGACAGTCAGAAATGGAGAAAACAGGGAGAAGGGCAGACAGAACACAGTGTTTTGGGGGGGTTGGTTTTTTTGTTGGTTTTTTTTTTTTTTTTGTTGTTGTTGTTGTTGTTTTTTTGGGGGGGGTTGTTGTTTTGTTGTTGTTTTTTGGTGGGGGGGTTGTTTGTTTTTTTGTTTTGTTTTGTTTGTTTGTTTTTTAGAATCAAGTAAATACTATAATTAACACCTTTGTAAAGTTTACACATAAATTTTGTCCGAATTTTGTTGAAACTGCAAATCTTGAGATATTAACACGTTAACATATTTTCCAGGACGAATCTAAATTTAAGAAAAGAAAACGTTAACAAAATGACGGCTGGAAATTGGAACATTCAATATTTAGCAACTGGGGCAAAACGTTAACAAAATGACGGCTGGAAATGGGTACATTCAATATTTAGCAACTGGGGCAAAACGTAACATAATCACGGCTGGAAATTGGAACATTCAATATTTAGCAACTGGGGCAAAACGTTAACAAAATCACGACTGGAAATGGGTACATTCAATATTTAGCAACTGGGACAAAACGTAACATAATCACGACTGGAAATGGGTACATTCAATATTTAGCAACTGGAACAAAACGTTAACAAAATCACGGCTGGAAATGGGTACATTCAATATTTAGCAACTGGGCACAAATTGAATTAACACGGCACGAAGGGCAGTGATACTGGAGACAACAACCCAGAAGATTCCTGGTATACATCTGTGAAATATGGGGTTTGTTGTTGCTGTTGTTGGTTTTGTTTTTGTTTTGTTTTTTTTGTTTGTTTGTTTCATTGTTTACTGTTTGTTGGGTTTTTTTATTATCAAAGTGGATCTTTTTTTTCTAACTTTTGCCAGGGACAACCTTTTTTCCCGTTGGATCTGTTACGTA
>NC_134879.1:900347-910347 GCF_041734735.1 Babylonia areolata
ACACACACACACACACACACGAGGGTCATTCAATAAATAAGGTGAATTTTTCGGTATAAGGACTTCTAATACAGATAGAAGCTTACTTTTTTTCTTTTTCTTTTTTTGTTTTACTTCTTTTTCACATGGATTTAATTTGTTTTGCAGATTAAAAAAAAATTTGAGTTTTGGCGATTAACAAAGATGGCCGACCAAGAAGCATGCTCCAGGATTGAACAGCGGTCAGTTATCACGTTTTTGGTTGCTGAAGGGTGCAAACCAGTTGAAATTCATAGGAGAATGTCAACTGTGTATGGTGCCACATGTTTCAGCCGAAAAAATGTCTACAAGTGGGCTAAATTGTTTAAAGAAGGACGGAGCAGTGTTGAGGATGAAGACAGGCCTGGAAGGCCTACAGAAGTGAGGTCTCCTGAGGTGATCGAATCAGTCAATGACCTCATTCAGTCTGACAGAAGGGTGACAGTGGATGACATTGCAAGGACTTTGAGCTTATCTGTTGGGACAGCACACAAAATTGTCCATGATGACCTTGGCTACTCGAAGGTCAGCTGCCGGTGGGTGCCAAAGATGCTTACTCCAGAGCACAAACAGAGGAGGGTCGAGTTGTCCCAGCAGTGTCTCTGCCGCTATGAGAAGGATGGTGATGAGTTTCTGAAGAAGGTGGTCACATGTGACGAGACATGGGTTTGGCACTATGAGCCCGAGTCCTAACGGCAGTCCATGGAGTGGAAGCACGTAGGCTCTCCAGTGAAGAAGAAGTTCAAGTCCCAGCGGTCCACAAGGAAGGTGATGCTCACCGTTTTTTGGGATATGCAAGGCCCAATCATTTCATTCCTTGAGAAAGGAAGCACTGTAAACAGTGCCAACTACTGTGAACTGCTGAGGCAGGTCAAGAAAGACAAAGAACAAACGCAGGGGTCATCAGTCAGAAGGAGTCATCTTGCATCATGACAACGCAAGGCCTCACACAGCAGCCCGAACGGTGCAGACCATCAACGAGCTGGGCTGGGAACTGCTCCCTCATCCGCCTTACAGCCCAGACCTTGCCCCTTCAGACTTTCACCTGTTTGGTCCCTTGAAAGCGTTCACGAGAGGCACAAAGTTTGAAAGTGACGATGAAGTCAAGTGTTGTGAGCGACTGGCTGAGACATCAGTCCAAAGATTTTTACGCAGAGGGAATACGGAAGCTTGTGCACAGATGGGAAAAGGGTGTGACAGTGCTGGGAGACTACGTTGAAAAAAAAAAAAAAAAGAAAAGAAAAAAAAAGCTTCTATCTGTATTAGAAGTCCTTATACCGAAAAATTCACCTTATTTATTGAATGGACCCTCGTGTATATATATATATATATATATATATATATATATAAATATATATATTTTTTTTTTTTTTTTTTTTTTTTTTTTTTTTTTTTTTTTTGGGAGCATGGGGGCCCCACATACACTTTAACTACCTTTCACACTCCCCTTTCCCCCACATACACTTTAACTACCTTTCACACTCCACTTTCCCCCACATACACTTTAACTAATCACTTCCGGACAGTTTTACCCCATCGTTTGGAGCAGCAATTGTCCCAGTGTGTTTTAAGGCGTGCATATGAAGTGTGTTTGGTTACTGTCTACATTGGCAAGGTCTTTTGAGAGTCAGGTGTTCTGCTGTATGCGGTCTGAACGTGTCTGGCAAGTGATTGCATCATCCTTGGTTTGTTATTGCTCTCGTGCGAGTTGTAGTGTTAAATTATCTGAGCCTTTCTGTCAGAACATGTCATTGACATGTTGAACGGCTTATCTTCGTGAACACGTGTGTAGACAGTGCTGTTGATACTTCCATTACTTGACCAGCTTGACTAGCATGTAACACCCCGAAAACGGATTATAGATGCCTACATGGCGGTGTAAAAAAAAAAGGTCACAACGTTAACTCCCACTCGCACATATGAGTGAACGTGGAAGTCGCAGTCCACGAATGCAGAAGCAGACTCAAGAGCTGCACAAAATGGGTGGAAATAGGTAGCTTTTGATGACTGGTGAAAACCGCTTTTTTTTTTTTAATCTTACTGATTTACACCAACTAAAAGTAGGCTGTCAAGGTCTGATCGGCTTTAAGCGAACGTCAGGCTCCTTTTCTTTTTTTTCTTTTTTCTTCTCTCTCTCTCTCTCTCTCTCTCTCTCTCTCTCTCTCTCTCTCATTTTGAACAGTAGATGTAGTGTAGATGTGACGGAGCAGTACGCAAGTTTTGACACCCCCTTGAAACCGAAACTGAAGCTGTAACACTGTTACGAGTACTTCTGCTACTGCTACTACTACTACTACTACTACTACTACTACTACTACTACTACCACCACCACCACCACTATTGTCACTAATGCTGCAGCTACTAAACTAACAGTACTACCATTATGACTGCTACTAATCATGCTATTGCTTACCTTACTACTGCTGCTGTTGCTGTCATTAGTAAGCTGTACCTGTTCCTAATGGTTCTTTTGTCTCAGGTCCATCTGGTATCATTTCCGCTACGACTATGTCGTTCAGGAGAAATGGGACACCTCCACTACAAAGATCAAGACAGTAATGAATACATCATGTGTGTACTGGGGAATCCCAAATCAGAACAACACTGTGTGGAGACAAAAAAACAAAAAAAGTCCCGTATTGTCGACATAGAATAGAAGCTCTCAGACTGTTCTTCCCTTCCAGACTGCCAGGCAAACACCAAGCCTAACTAGTGAAGTTCCTGTTACCACGTAATGTCATCTGGATCTTGTCAGAGGACTGACTGGCCAGACTTTCTGAACGATGGAGAGACAGGAAAGGGAGAGAAGAGGGTGGGGGGGTGGGGGGGGTAAGGGTTCTGGCGCCTGAGTCTCCATGTCTGTCTGGTGATACGTAGTCTGTCCGGTCGTCTTGCTATTCAGCTGATTTATGTTGGCTGGGTATCTGTGTCCTGTTGCTATCTTATCGTCCATTGTGTACGATTCTTCTCCGGTTTCTGTCCCTGCCGAGAAATAAACTCAGTGCGCGCAACTAAAGATTTGCAAGCAAGCAAGCATCCGCCTTCTTGTTATCTGCCTTGTTTATCACCACCCCAAACACCACCACCACTACAACTGTTGTTATCTGTCTTATTTATCACCACCCCAAACACCACCACCACCACCACCACCACTACAACTGTTGTTATCTGCCTTATTTATCACCACCCCAAACACCACCACCACTGTCACCACTACAACTGCTGTTATCTGCCTTATTTATCACCACCACAAACACCACTACAACTGCTGTTATCTGCCTTATTTATCACCACCACAAACACCACTACAACTGCTGTTGCTATGATAATCACGACCATAAGTAGGAACAACAAACAGCAGTTAAATCAGGAGAAAAATACATAAATGAAAACAGGCAAAGCGGTAGTAGTGACACACTTCATAGAAAATGTGAATGAATGAATCAATCAATCAAACAATATAACCGGAAAATGACACGGCAAAAAAAAAAGCAGCAGTCAGCCAGACACTAACCCAGCCAAGCAACCAAAAGGTCCAAGCAAAGGAGGAAACGCTCACTTTTGAGATCAACCATGACATCAGAGTAACATTAACCCCGAGACTGGAAAGGATGGTGTTGGAGAGAGTCGCCTGAAGATGGAGCCTTATTCTGGCAGTTTGTCCTTTCTCTGTTGAAAGGAAGCCGCCATTACGGTGCTAAATGAACACTGTTTGCAAATGGGGTATCCCAAGGCTGATATCTTTGTCTGGGTTTGTTTGGTTGTTTGTTTTTGTTTTTTTTTGGGGGGGGTTGTTTTTTTATTCTGGGGAGGAGAAACCTTTTATATTTGTACAGCTAGATCTGTACATATCTGGTATTGTTATTGACTGGGAAACAGACAATATATCCACAATAAAGGTTAAGTGAGGGTAGCAACTCTGTCTGGAATGAGCGAACAGAGAGAGAGAGAGAGAGAGAGAGAGAGAGAGAGAGAGAAAGAGAATACAATTAATGAGAGGTTGATAAGCAAATATGTGAGAAAATAAGCAACCTTATAAAAACTTTTAATAAGCAATCATATAAGACAGTGATTTCCACACAATTTTCTCCCGTACACGAACAACAACAACACTGCGACGGCAACAACACTGCAACGGCAACACTGCAGCAGCAACACTGCGGCACCACTACTGCAGCAACACTGCGGCAACAACAACACTGCGGCAACACTACGGCAGCAACACTGCAGCAGCAACACTGCGACAACAACAACAACAACAACAAGACTGCAGCAGCAGCAGCAACACTGCAGCAGCAGCAGCAACACTGCAGCAGCAGCAGCAACAACACTGCGGCAGCATCACTGCAGCAACAGCAACACTGCAGCAACAGCAGCAACAGCAACACTGCAGCAACACTGCGACAACAACAAAGCGACAACGTCACAAAGGACGAGCCGGTTTACGAATGAACAAAACAGCAACAAAGAACCAAAAGAAGCTTTGCTCCAGAACTCTCTCCTTTTCCCCCCATGAAAGGAAACCTAGGTCTTTCAGCCACGGGGCTGAATGAAAGGCTGTCATTTGAAAGAGGCACCGCCTGAGGGTGATACCATACCAACATCAGATTCCCACTGTTGCGGTCTGAAGCGGAAAGGGAGGGGGACAGTCAGGGGGTGGGGGTGGGGCAGACGTTTCCATTACACCTCACAAAACTGGGCATAGTCAGCAGCACCATTGATTTGGGGCCTGGGGCCAAGCAGACAATGCCATTAAAGGTCCATTGAAAACATACTGCTGTCTGTAGGGGGCGATGGTGAAGAAAAGGAGTGATGGCCTAGAGGTAACGCGTCCGCCTAGGAAGCGAGAGAATCTGAGCGCGCTGGTTCGAATCACGGCTCAGCCGCCGATATTTTCTCCCCCTCCACTAGACCTTGAGTGGTGGTCTGGACGCTTAGTCATTCGGTTGAGACGATAAACCGAGGTCCCGTGTGCAGCATGCACGTAGCGCACGTAACAGAACCCACGGCAACAAAAGGGTTGTTCCTGGCAAAATTCTGTAGAAAAATCCACTTCGATTGGAAAAACAAATAAAACTGCACGCAGAAAAAAAAAAAAAAAATGGGTGGCGCTGTAGTGTAGCGACGCGCTCTCCCTGGGGAGAGCAGCCCGAATTTCAAACAGAGAAATCTGTTGTGATAAAAAGAAATACAAAATACAAAAATACAAAAAAGGAGAAAGAGAGAGATGCGGACAGACAGGTAAACAGACAGACAGAAGACAGAGACAGAAGACATATAGACAGGAAGGACATGAGACATATTGGCAGGAAGGCAGACAGACAAAAACAGAGAAAACTCACCTGGAATGTTTTAGTGACGGAAAACCTCGTTGCATTACGATGGTTAGTGCGGAAGTGAGGGAGCGCTCAGGGGCTTCCAACAGGAACGGTCTACAGCTGGTTGACTGGTTGACTGGCTGGTTGACTGGTTGACTGGCTGGTTGACTGGCTGACTGGCTGGTTGACTGGCTGTTTCGTTCTCGTTTGTTGTTTTTGTTGTTGCTGCTGATGTTGTTGTTGTTGCTGTTGTTGTTGTTGCTGTTGTTGTTGTTGCTGTTGTTGTTGTTGCTGTTGTTGTTGATGTTGATGTTGTTGATGTTGATGTTGATGTTGTTGATGTTGATGTTGATGTTGATGTTGATGTTGATGTTGATGTTGATGTTGATGTTGTTGATGTTGCCGGTGTTGTTGCTGTTGTTCTTGTTCTTGCTGCTGATGTTCTTGCTGCTGATGTTGCTGCTGATGCTGCTGCTGATGTTGCTGCTGATGTTGCTGCTGATGTTGCTGCTGATGTAGTTGTTTGCTGATGTAGTTGTTGCTGCTGATGTAGTTGTTTGCTGATGTAGTTGTTGATGCCGATGTTGTTGTTGCCGATGTTGTTGTTGCCGATGTTGTTGCCGATGTTGTTGTTGCCGATGTTGCCGATGTTGATGTTGATGATGTTGATGATGTTGATGTTGCCGATGTTGATGTTTCGGTTTGATTCTTTTTCTTTTTTTCTTCTTTTTTTCTTTTTTTTTCTGGTCCATTCGTGAATTCTTTCCTTTGTTCTGCGAAGCATATAATTGCAATTGAACTTATCAGTCATCCACGGACCCACCCAGTGTGAAAGCTCCAGCTCATTTTCGCTTGCGAAGGAGAAACAAGACGACCATGTACACTTCCCACCAGACAACGACGTCACGCTGATCAGTGGATGTCACTCCTTACAGCTCTTTTCTCTTCCAGCCGCCTCGTTGCTGTTTATCCGAGCAACAATAAAACAAAACAGAATATCATGAAATTCCGCGCACGAGCGGAAATCCTCCTGACAGACAGATGGACAAACACACCGGAGTCCAAGAGCTCCAGCTGGTTGTGTTCAGTCAGCAGCTGCACTCAGTGCATCGCTCGTCAGTCCGTCCCCCCCCCCCCCCTGTTCATCATGTGGACGTCCTTCCCACTTGATCGTCTGGAGCTCTTGGACTGCCTCAGGTATCGCTGGACGTGGGAACATCAAAGTGGAAAATAATTTATAATGATTAAAAAAAAAAAAAAAGGAATGTCCTGGATCCGAACAGAATCCGGATCATCGCCAAAATCTTATCGATTGCTTCCTGGTCCGCAGCTGACACTTCCACAGAATATCATGAAATTCCGCGCACGAGCGGAAATCCTCCTGACAGACAGATGGACAAACGCACCGGAGGGAAACACACATAACCCGCATGGCAGAGATGTCAAAAAATGTCAGAACCACATGACATGCTGTTCTCTTCAAATGAAGTCGATGGCTTGATCAGCCGACCTGAAACATACATGAAAAGTCAGAGAACTGGATGATTCATGTATTCAGTCACGGGCTTTTCCGGTTTCAATCCTACTTTCGGGAAGTGTCATCCCACTTAACTCATTCAAACCTGCGCCAGAGCACTGCTCGGGTACTGAACTTCATTCCCACTCTCCTCAATACACAGTATCAGTATCAGTTGCTCAATACACATAGAACGCAAACTAAAGGAACTAACGTCGACAGTATGTCCGGCAGCGTGCACACGTGTCACTTAAGAGGAAAGACCAGTCGGCATCAATATAATTATATTCTTTGTTTTTTCCGCATCAATATGACAGGGAAGTCTGCAGAGGCTATAAAGTCCCAAGGTATGAATGGGTTAATAATGATTGTCACAACCCGTAAGGGGTTGGCCATGAACCCCCGCCCCTTCCCAGACTAGCTAACGTCCCGACAACACAAACACGGAGAGACAGAACAGTTCAGCTCGTTTTACTGTGGTCACGCAAACACACAAATAAATGAACGCCAGAAACCCAAGCATTATTCACACAAAAATAAAAAAAAAATAAAAAACCCTCTGTCTAACTACAGCACAATTCTACAATTTTTAGTCAACGGCAGCGCCAGTTCTGCTCAAACACGTTCAGACATATGCTGACAGCCAAAGACGGACCACGCTGGTAGTTTGCTGGCTGAAGCTGGTCGGGCAAGAGGGACAGTGGGAAAGTGGGAACGGGAATGGGAACGGGAGTGAGGGACACGTTAGAAGGGGGACGAGGACCATTCCAGGCTTGTCCCGGAGACCCGTCGAAGGCAGTGGCACGGAAGGGAGGGAAACAGGAAAACCTGTAACACCTCACTGGCGCAGCAGACTATGTGTTTTTTGTTGTTTTTTACTAGTTGCAAAAGAGTACGTCCCCACCCCCTCCCCGCTTATCTCTTCCTTACGCAATATACCTTCCTTAAGCTAGGAGTGATGGCCTAGAGGTAACGCGTCCGCCTAGGAAGCGAGAGAATCTGAGGGCACTGGTTCGAATCACGGCTCAGCTGCCGATATTTTCTCCCCCTCCATTAGACCTTGAGTGGTGGTCTGGACGCTAGTCATTCGGATGAGACGATAAACCGAGGTCCCGTGTGCAGCATGCACTTAGCGCACGTAAAAGAACCCACGGCAACAAAAGGGTTGTTCCTGGCAAAATTCTGTAGAAAAATCCACTTCGACAGGAAAAACAAATAAAACTGCACACAGGAAAAAATACAAAAAAATGGGTGGCGCTGTAGTGTAGCGACGCGCTCTCCCTGGGGAGAGCAGCCAGAATTTCACACAGAGAAATCTGTTGTGATAAAAAGGAATACAAATACAAATACAAATACATGACGCTAAACAAAGCAAGTGGATAACCTTTTACATGAGCTATCGGCCTCGGCGTACAAACTATCGCCGCGACAAGTATTTGATCAGTCTATTTTCGCTTTTCCAATAATAAGTGTTAAACCAACACACAGCCCCAAACATACATTATGACTAACCACAAATGGCAACAATATTTCAGTTTCTATCATGCTAGTTCCGAATAATATAAACAGCACCAGTCGGGCTACATTATAATTACATCACATTTCCATCCCCACAAATGTTTGGGAAAGTTTACAGACTGCAATTAGACAATCACCATTATAAAGAAAACAAACCTGAAACAATCCGAGCTGAATATAGTTATGGCAAAATGATACACCCAAACACAACAAATTTACTAATTTCCCCCAAATATTTATAGATAAAAGAGTGCTGGATTTAAAGGATTTTCACTAAAAAAAAAATAAAAAAAATTATAAAAAAAACCCCATCACCCCGACCTTGCAAGCAACCTAAACCTCCCTTTGATGTCAACCAATATCACAATTCACATCACTACATTAATATTACGGAGACAAACACAGACTCCCTCACCTGTCACCAGGTAACTAGGCACACCGCTGCCCAGGGTGAAACACAGACCCACACACACAGAAAGAAGGGGGTGACAACGAACACACCCCACTACTTCTGTAGGACGACACCCAACAGCTCCCACGCTGGAACGGTGATCCGTCTCTTGACAGAGCTTGGCATCAAAAAGCCCAGGGAAATCTTTCTCTCCCCACCAGATAGACTTCTGAACTCGCTCACAGTTCATGAAACGTTCAGGGGAAGGGACATGACATACACGTATCCTCAGAGATGCACGTGTAAAAGCGTGAAGGAGAGAGAGGGAGGTGAAGGAGAGGGGTGGAAAGAGGGGGAGAAGGGAGAGAGAGAGAAGGGGGGGGGGGGAGAGAAAGGGGGAGAAGGGATGGAAAAGAGTTGTACATGAACACATGCACAGCAACCGTCACGAGCAAGGTAGTAGATGAAATAGCAGAAGTAGAATAAGAAGTATTATAGAGTGAAGGAAGATGAAATAGTAGAAGCAGAATAAGAAGTATTATAGAGTGAAGGAAGATGTAATAATAGAAGTAGAATAAGAAGTATTATAGAGTGAAGGAAGATGTGATAATAGAAGTAGAATAAGAAGTATTATAGAGTGAATGAAGATGTAATAATAGAAGTAGAATAAGAAGTATTATAAAGTGAATGAAGATGAAATAATAGAAGTAGAATAAGAAGTATTATAGAGTGAAGGAAGATGTGATAGTAGAAGTAGAATAAGAAGTATTATAGAGTGAAGGAAGATGTCATAGTAGAAGTAGAATAAGAAGTATTATAGAGTGAAGGAAGATGAAATAGTAGAAGTAGAATAAGAAGTATTATAGAGTGAAGGAAGATGAAATAGTAGAAGTAGAATAAGAAGTATTATAGAGTGAAGGAAGATGTAATAATAGAAGTAGAATAAGAAGTATTATAGAGTGAAGGAAGATGTGATAGTAGAAGTAGAATAAGAAGTATTATAGAGTGAAGGAAGATGAAATAGCAGAAGTAGAATAAGAAGTATTATAGAGTGAAGGAAGATGTGATAGTAGAAGTAGAATAAGAAGTATTATAGAGTGAAGGAAGATGAAATAATAGAAGTAGAATAAGAAGTATTATAGAGTGAAGGAAGATGTGATAATAGAAGTAGAATAAGAAGTATTATAGAGTGAATGAAGATGAAATAGCAGAAGTAGAATAAGAAGTATTATAGAGTG
>NC_134879.1:915347-920347 GCF_041734735.1 Babylonia areolata
AAAGATGCTGCTACTGGGGTCCTTTTAGGTTTGGAACTAAGTAACAAGGCTGTTCTCTAGCTTTCGTTCATGATATATCCCGGCCAATTAGCACGAATATAAAGTGGCAGGCTGTAATACACTTGATCTATAAGTACTTAAACCCAACTGGCTTATCAATTCATTTTAAATATCAACGGCTTCTTCAGAGATCTGGAACACGAACGAACACACATACTAGGCCTATAACAAGCAGAATAAAAACGGAGCATGACAATGAAAGTGAAAGGGACTGGTAATGAGTAAGAAGCTGCAATGATCAAGTCGTAACACGACAAAAGAGTCTTGCTCATGACAGTATACTTCAGTGTTGTATTGTTAATGAGTACCACAGTACAGAATCGTTCTTCCCGCCCTCAACCATCACCAGATAATTCTCCCTAGGTCCTTCTCGTACTGTGTCAGAAAGGGAGACGATCACGGCACAGCCCCCGAAATTTTCTCCCCCTCCACTAGACCTTGAGTGGTGGTCTGGACGCTAGTCATTCGGATGAGACGATAAACCGAGGTCCCGTGTGCTAGCATGCACTTAGCGCACGTAAAAGAACCCACGGCAACAAAAGGGTTGTTCCTGGCAAAATTCTGTAGAAAAATCCACTTCAATAGGAAAAACAAATAAAACTGCACACAGGAAAAAATACCAAAAAAAATGGGTGGCGCTGTAGTATGGCGACGCGATCTCCCTGGGGAGAACAGCCCGAATTTCACACAGAGAAATCTGTTGTGATAAAAAGAAATACAAATACAGGGTCAGATGCTACGATCGCCACCACCATCACCACATCGTGAATCCCAAACTTAAGTGGCCCCCTGATCGATGCAAGACAACCACAGCTATCATCTGACAGCCGGATATTATGGCCAGAGACGATGAGAACGACAACTCTCGATGCGCCACTAACAGCGCCCTCAAGTGGGCATTATTGGTCACAACTCACAGAGCTGTAATCTCGACAGGACGGGAAGATTGATGCAATTTAGGGAGGAACCTACACTGGTGCATTGATTGCTGTGGTGCTTAGAAAGGGGGCGCCTTCAGGAAGAGTTGGGATGTATTCAGAGAGGTGGGGGGAGGGGAGGGGAGGGGAGGGGCATAGGAGTGACATGGTTGGACAATAAGGACGGTACTTTGTTGTAAGGACGTTTTAGATTCTTGTGACGCGCGTGGGCATGAAAAGAAGAAAGAAGGGAGATTATTGGAATGTTCTCTTTCCAGTTTCCTTCTCCTCCTCCTCCTCCTCCTCCTCCTCCTTCTTCTTCTTCTTCTTCTTCTTCTTCTTCTTCTTCTTCTTCTTCTCCTTCTCCTCCTCCTCCTCCTCCTCCTCCTCCTTCTTCTTCTTCTTCTTCTTCTTCTTCTTCTTCTTCTTCTTCTTCTTCTTCTTCTCCTCCTCCTCCTCCTCCTCCTCCTCCTCCTCCTTCTTCTTCTTCTTCTTCTTCTTCTCCTCCTCCTCCTCCTCCTCCTCCTCCTCCTCCTCCTCCTCCTTCTTCTTCTTCTTCTTCTTCTTCTTCTTCTTCTTCTCCTCCTCCTCCTCCTCCTCCTCCTCCTCCTCCTTCTTCTTCTTCTTCTTCTTCTTCTTCTTCTTCTTCTTCTTCTTCTCCTCCTCCTCCTCCTCCTCCTCCTTCTTCTTCTTCTTCTTCTTCTCCTCCTCCTCCTCCTCCTCCTCCTCCTCCTCCTCCTCCTCCTCCTCCTTCTTCTTCTTCTTCTTCTTCTCCTCCTCCTCCTCCTCCTCCTCCTCCTCCTCCTTCTTCTTCTTCTTCTTCTTCTTCTTCTTCTTCTTCTTCTTCTCCTTCACGTCCTCTTCCTCCTTTTCCTCCTCCTCCTCCTCCTCCTTCTTCTTCTTCTTCTTCTTCTTCTTCTTCTTCTTCTTCTTCTTCTTCTTCTTCTTCTTCTCCACGTCTTCTTCCTCCTCCTTTTTTTTCTTTGTTTTGTTGTTTTGGCCAAATTGACCATAGGGCGCTCTCAGGCATTATTTGTTCATAACTTGCTCTCTCTCTCTCTCTCTCTCTCTCTCTCTCTCTCTCTCTCTCTATCTCTCTCTCTCTTTCCCTCTCTCTCTCTCTTTCCCTCTCGCTATCTCCCTCTCATAAAAGAATGGCGTTGAAACACACACACACACACACACACACACACACACACACACACACACACACACACAGAGAGAGAGAAGAAGAAGAAAAACACATTTTTTTCAAAAATATATACTTTCACTTTGGTCAATCTGTTTTTTTTTTTAAAAAGTTTTGATACATGTTTACCAAACTTGAGAGTGTCTTGGGCAGGGAAACCAGAGCCATTGAGTAGAGTGCCATCCATTTCACGCATTCGCCTTTGGCATTGTTGTGGCCAAAGTTTCCTCACAAACACGGCAGGTGTCTGTAAATCTCAAGCCTGGACAGCCTTTCACGCCAAGTTTTAAACCAAAATGCCATTCAGCAGCAGCAGCAGCAGCAGCGTTCATTCTCCAAAACAATAGGTAGCCTTTCACGTCCTGCTTTCATTGTGACTTCAGGTTCCCGGTTCCACCTCCACTTTCTTGCCTATCCCAAGTGTTTTGTGTCAGCAGATACACACAGGGACTACAGCAGTCGTCAAGTTTAACTCTCTCCATACGAACGGCGAAAGAGACGACGTTAACAGCGTTTCACCCCAATTATCATCATCAAAATATTGCAAGCGAAAGGCTCTTATACTGAACAGGTGAATGTTGACAAAGAATACCACAATTCTGACGACGGAAGCTAAAGGTTGGGTCATTCAGACACCCACTGGACATCCGAGGGGTCTGTGTAGAGGAGAAGAGAGGACTGGCCGTACTGAGTGAGTTAAGGGGTGGAGGCGGTGGTCGGAGGAAGCGGGGGGTGGGGGTGGGGGTCGTTTAATTTACAAGGGCACCGCAACGAAGCAATTATCATTGTCAGCAGGGGGTTGGGAGGGGGGGGGGGTGGCTTTGTGGGAGATCTGCACCAGAACAGACTCCGAAGTGACTCAGCGGCACAGCAAGGGTCTCCTCTGTTGTGTGACCTCATGGGTCGATCGAAGACAGCGACTGCATTAGGGCCCTGTGAAGTGTAATGGGGATAACGATTAGCAGGGGGTGGGCTGATGTGCGTTTGTGTGTGTGTGTGTGTGTGTGTGTGCTTGTGCGTGCGTGTGTGTGTGTGCGTGCATGTGTGTATGTGTTTGTGTGCGGGTTTTTTTTTTTTTTGTTTGTTTTGTTTGTGTGTGTGTGTGTGTGTGTGTGTGTGTGTGTGTGTGTGTGTGTGTGTGTGTGTGTGTGTGTGTGTGTTGTGTGTGTATGTGTGTTTTGCAGATTTCCAAATGAATTCATGCCAGAGAAATATTTGAATCCGAAATCAGTTGATTTTTTTTTTTTTTAACAATTTGTTGAAAGCAGGGAGGAGAGTGTGTTCGAACGTGGGGAAACACATCGGAATGGGAAAGATTACACGATGATATGGTCGCTGTTTATGTGTTTTTATCACCGATTTCATTGTTTTAATTGCTGTTTACAGCAATGTGTGTGTGTGTGTGTGTGTGTGTGTGTGTGTGTGTGTGTGTGTGTGTGTGTGTGTGTTTGAATGTCCATACGTGCGTGTGTACTCTCTCTGTCTCTCTCTTTGTCTGTCCGTCTGTCTGTCTGTCTGTCTGTCTGTCTGTCTGGTCTCTCCTTTTTGTCTATGTATCTATCTATCTATCTATCTATCTATCTTTCTTGCCCAGTCTTCTCTGTCTCTCCTTCTCTTTTCCTTTCTGTCTGTCCCTCTCTCTCCCTGCCTCTCTCTTTCGTTCTGTCTGTCTGTCTCTGTCTGCCTGTCAGTCTGTCTGTCTGTCTGCCTGTCTGTCTGCCTGTCTCTCTCTCTCTCTCTCTCTCTCTGTATATCTCTCTCCTCTTCCTTTCTATCAGTCTGTGTGGCTATCTCCATGTCTCCCTTTTTCTCTATTTTCATCTCTCTCCTTGTTTCGTTCCTCTCCTTCCATCCCCCCCCCCCCTCTCTCTCTCCCCTCCCCCCTCTCTCTCTCTCTCTCTCTCTCTCTCTCTCTCCTCTTCCTTTCTATCAGTCTGTGTGGCTATCTCCATGTCTCCCTTTTTCTCTATTTTCATCTCTCTCCTTGTTTCATTCCTCTCCTTCCATCCCCCCCCCCCCTCTCTCTCTCCCTCCCCCCCTCTCTCTCTCTCTCTCTGATGATGGTCCGTTGATTAGTATTATAATTATCATTAGTAGTAGTAGTAGTAGTAGTGGTGGTGGTGGTGGTAGTGGTAGTAGTAGTATTTACCATTGTTATTGTTGTGTCTTATCGTTACTGTTATTGTTGTCACAAGGAAGACTAGGCAATGCCTAAAATCTTTATCCTTGAGTAATAAAGTTTTTGAATCTCGAATATTGAATCTCTCCCTCTCCCCCTTCCCCCCCTCTCTCTCTCCCTCTCTCTCTCCTCTCTTTCTCTCTCCCCCCTCTCTCTCCCTCCCTCTCTCCCTCCCCCCTTATCACTAGTTTGGGATGTGGTCCGTTTTCGCTGAGATGAAAGAATGTCCTCTCGGTCCCTCGTAATGTACATGTGAGTCATCCTTTACTAGCTAAAAAAACCCACAAACAAACCAAAACAACAACAGCAACAACCCGGGGTGTAAATGTGGCCCAGTTTAAGGCCTCGGTACTACCTAGATAAGGGTACTGAAGTCTTTATTCTTAGATATGGGATTTATATTGTTTGATTGCAAAGAAATGCGCTAGATATGTAGAGTATACCAGGAAGTTAAAGTAGAAGTCCTTCACATGGCTTCCGCTCTGTTGTAATGGAGATGGGAGAGGGGGGGCGGGGGGGTCAGTAAAGGCTAGTCCAGAAGGATCCCCACCCCCCCTTCTTTTTCAATAGTTTGCTTAAACCCGTAGAAAGGGGTGTAACTCTCACCTTAACTAAAGGGGAGGAGGTATCGGTCGATCTTCTTGACTAACCACAA
>NC_134879.1:925347-947847 GCF_041734735.1 Babylonia areolata
TTGCTAGTGCAAGAAACGAACTGGAAAAGGGTTTTGGTATTCATATTGATATTGTATGGCAGATGCTTTTACTTTTTTCCTGGGGTTTTCCTGGAACATTTAATAATAATAATAATAATAATGGATACTTATATAGCACACTATCCAGAAATCTGCTCTAGGTGCTTTACAAAAACGCTTTGTTAACATAAAACATTACAACTATGTTACATACACATAACAAAATATGACTGCACACACACACACACACACACACACACTGCATACATACATTTGAACAATACATGTGTATCTAACATTTCATTCACATGAAGATGAAATAAAAACTAAAAGCAGTGATTATTCTTTACACTCACAACCATGAGTAGTCACAAAGTTGCTTTCTGTTTTTATGTGAAATTTGTGAATGGTAGAATCATGAACTTGATCAAATACATTCACGGACACAGCTTTACAGGTCTGTATCTTTCATACTTTGATTCATTTATGACTTCATCACTTGATGATGATGATGTGCATACATACATGTATGTGTTGCAGAGGATCAAGAGGATGACGATGAAGATGATGATGATGTGCATGTATGTGTTGCAGAGGATCAAGAGGATGACGAAGAAGATGAAGATGATGATGATGTGCATGTATGTGTTGCAGAGGATCAAGAGGATGACGATGAAGATGATGATGATGATGATGTGCATGTATGTGTTGCAGAGGATCAAGAGGATGACGAAGAAGATGAAGATGATGATGATGTGCATGTATGTGTTGCAGAGGATCAAGAGGATGACGAAGAAGATGAAGATGATGATGATGTGCATGTATGTGTTGCAGAGGATCAAGAGGATGACGAAGAAGATGAAGATGATGATGATGTGCATGTATGTGTTGCAGAGGATCAAGAGGATGACGAAGAAGATGAAGATGATGATGGAAACAATGAAGCAAATGGGAGTGGGGAACCTCCAGAAAAGATTAAAAAATCATCCTGACTAAAATGGCTAGTTAATCAACAGTGAATGTGTGTGTGTGTGTGTGTGTGTGGACAAGTGTATCCATATTTTAAACTGTGAATGCCCTGCTGTCTGTACACCTACTAATGCCCGCATTGAGTTGTGACTTGACACCGTTTATTGTCATGAATCCTAAAAGGAGTTTTAGACTGAACAAAAAAGGATGTCATCTGAGACTCAGATACATATATTGTGTATTCTGTGAGTATGTATTTTTCCATCTCTCTCTCTCTCTCTTATATATATATATATATATATATATATATATATATATATATATATATATATATATATATATATATTTATAGTTATAGATAGATCTATCAATTCATGTCACTGGGTGTGCACAACTGGTTGGAAAGATCAGGGAACATCCTGACATGCTTGCTCATTGATACTGTTGTGTGTGTGTGTGTGTGTGTGTGTGCATCTATCTTCCTAGCCCTGTGTGTGAACAGACACTAGATAGTGTGTGTGTGTGTGTGTGTGTGCGTGCGTGCGCGCATTTGGAGACATTAAAGTGTTTGTGTGTGTCATCTGCATGCATATAATTTGCATGAAATGAGTGACACACACATTCATCAACATCCATACATTGATACTTAAGAGATTTTAGGGGGTGATGTAACTGAGTGTGCTTATGACTAAGTTTCTAATTGTAGAATTTGTACTGTACGTCGTGCCACTGATTGACTGATTTGAGCACTGCAGTGGTCCTTCTTCCCGAGTGGTGCACATCAAAGTAGTTTTTTTTTGTGTGTGTGTGTGTTAAATTCTTGAAAAAGCATGACCATGTTACATACCCTGTTCTTCACCTGAGGCAGCAAAAGTAGAAATGGATTTCCTTTGAACCAAAAAAACAAAACAAAAACAAAAACAAAAAAAAGAAAAGAAAAATAGATCAACAAATAACAATTGTTTTATAAGTTGTGAGACAGACAGACAATTTTTATTTTCAAATTTTCCTACAGAATTTTATGCCAAGGAAACTTTTGAAGGGCTGGGTGTGAGGGATTTTGTCTTTTTTTTTTTTTTCATACAGGATTTTATTAACTTGTTATTATAGTCTGTTCTGTTTCAGAACTTGGCTTGAAACGCATCCATGTTTTTGCACAGGTTCTTGCATCAGTGAATGTTTTATACCCCTCCCCCTCAGAAACAGACACAATTCTTACCACACATGATCTTATGGAGTCTGTAATTAAAAAGACACAATTCTTACCACACATGATCTTATGGAGTCTGTAATTAAAAAGACACAATTCTTACCACACATGATCTTATGGAGTCTGTAATTAAAAAGACACAATTCTTACCACACATCATCTTATGGAGTCTGTAATTAAAAAGACACAATTCTTACCACACATGATCTTATGGAGTCTGTAATTAAAAAGACACAATTCTTTAAAAATCTCATTCTGAATGTTTTAGAAATAAAATCTAATATATTTCATCACACAAATGGCAGTTGAAATGGGTTTGAATTTGAGTGTGTGAGTATGTGCCAAAATGGTATTTTTCAATAAATTTTCTCTCTATATCTCTCAGAGTCTCTCTCTCTCTTTCTATCCCTCTTTTCCTGTGTCTTCTTCTGATCACCATGCAAACGTCACGTTGCTCATATTTGTGTTCAGTAAACTGTAAAGGTTGCATTCTTCGAGGGGGGGGTAGTGGTCAGACCAATAGTAAAGAATTAATTTTCATTGTATTAACATATAACTTTCCACACCTGACTGCTCTGTGTCAGGATGGCTGTTGCCTTCAGTGCCTGAATCAGAAGTCATAAATTCCATGTATCCAACAATAAGAACACTCATCACTCCGTTCATGTTGACTATGTTTAATCATATTCTTCTCCTTCATACAATCTGCAGTCCTGAAAATGATTAACAATTTCCACACATTCAAAAAAAAGATATATATCATCACAACATTCTGAGCAGCAATCAACAAATTAAATTCAATCATAACATGGAAAACACTGCCAAAAAAGCAAACAACACATTCCATTCAATCATGAAGAAAAATAAGAAGCAATCACAATCAACACATTACGTTCAATCACAAAGTAAAGAAAAAACCACAGCAACAACAACAACAAAAAGCAACTAAACAAAATTCCATTTCATGAGAATAATTCACAACATAGCTGAGCAACCATCAACACCTTCCATTCAATCAACCATAAAACAAAGTTAACACATCAAACAAAAAGACAAAAACCAAAAAAAAAAAGCGATCAACAAATTCAAATTGTTGTCCTTGTCGAAAAAAAGTCACAACATTACTGTTTCAACCATGCCAATAACAACATGTGGTTCAGTTAACGCCCCAACAGACCGCTGTTCACTGCTGTCAAACATCCAGTCAGAAACGGACAAAGGATGAGAAAGTTCTCAAACAAGAGAGGCAAGGCCTTCAAGACTCACTTGTGATAAATTAAGTCCCCTAGCATTAATTACAGAGTAATTTCCCTTTTTTACTATCTCCACCAAAACGTTTGCAAAATGAATAAAAATTCCATGCTTAGCAAAAGAAGTTCCTGTTTGAACAAAAAATGATAATAATGACTCCTCTTGTTGTTGGGTCAGAATATCAGATCAAAGTGCCAAGTTTAGAGAATACAAAAAAATATAAATATAACAGTAAATGCAGTTTGCATATAATTAGGCTTCTTTTTTTAAATTTTTTTGTGCCCATCCCAGAGGTGCAATATTGTTTTAAACAGGATGACTGGAAAGAACTGAATTTTTCCTATTTTTATGCCAAATTTGGTGTCAACTGACAAAGTATTTGCAGAGAAAATGTCAATGTTAAAGTTTACCACAGACACACGGACACACACACACACACACACAGACAACCGAACACCGGGTTAAAACATAGACTCACTTTGTTTACACAAGTGAGTCAAAAAAAACCAAAAGCAAAACTGACCTAAACCTCTACAGTGGAACCTCATAGAAACCTTCGTTTCCTCCATCTTCTTTGGATACAATGTGCTGACATTACAGATCTATACATTTACCAAGACTGAAACCGTCACGAGTAAGTACACCTCACCATGAATACATACTCAAGTCTGGACAAGATCGAGAACATGATAACAAATTATGACTGATTTAGACTGATCAGAAAGATGCATAATGAGATTTTGAGGACTGGATTTTTTTTCTGCAGGGATGCAAGTACATAAAGATATATTATAGAAATTGGGTTTTAAAACTGTAGGCATGTGTTTGCTGAATTAACAAAATCATATTTAAGAATATTTCTGGCATGCACGATTCAATTTCATAATACCGCTACTGCACTTAACTCATAAATCAATTCAAGAAAAAAATATGAACAGTTTTTGTATACGATGAGGCGAGAAAACAAAAGAAGAAGAAGAAAACTGGAAAAGAAAGAAGTGGAAAACGAAAGTAGATTCCTGATGGACTACCCTATCAGTATAACCAATATTACCATTTGCTGCATAAACAGTTGACTTTTCCAGAGTTATACAAGAGACTGCCTGGTCACTGGTGCATGGTTTCATAGTTGCATAAAAATATATATATATATACAGTAAACTTGCATCAGTTTTATACTGAAAAGAATCAAATCCTTCAGCCACGAAGACTAGAAGTTGAGCAGCGCAGCATCGAATACAAAATGATGCAGAATACTCACATCTCAAACACCCAATACAAGCCAGGCTGTGAGGTCAATGATGCAGAATACTCACACCTCAAGGACACCAATACAAGCCAGGCTGTGAGGTCAATGATGCAGAATACTCACATCTCAAGGACACCAATACAAGCCAGGCTGTGAGGTCAATGAGTTGATGGCAAGATACGAAAGGAATTACAGAAGAATGCAGCCTTTCCAGCCAGTAAAACAACCACATACTGAATTATGTATCTCCACACTGGCAAAATAAACATTTTCACCAACTGGCAATAAGAGTAACACAATAACAAGAATCAAACCAAGGGCACTCCACAGAACAAGTAATTCTGCCAACATTGAACAGTTATCCAATTTGATCATTTCTTCCCAGAATAAATCTGCTTTTCATTCAGGGTTATAGTATGGTCAGATCTGATAACAAAATGAAATTTCACCTTTTTTTTTGTCTAATTAAACCACACTCATACGATCTTTTCTGTCTTTCTCTAACCCAATTTCATGGCTGATCAACCCACACGGTTTCATCGAAATCCCTTGATGTCCTGTCCAGATAGGATGCTGGTACTTTTTTCCCCCCATTTCCAAATGGTGGAGGGAAAAAATCCCTGGATCCATTTGAACATTTTATCTGGATCACCAACAAAATCTAAACGATTGTTTTTTTGACCTAAATCTGACACTTTCACAAATTTCAAGAAAATCTGACCACAGCTTTTTGCATCCTCCCGCAGTCCAACTTGAGTGAAAGCTAAACCTCGGAAACAGAGGTGAACAGAAAAATGAGCAGTCAGAGGCCTAAAGCAAGGGAAATAAAACCACCAGTGGAAATAAATCTACTTTATGGTCACTGTCTTCTGGACAGAAGACTGCATTTCATTTTGATTGATTTATGCCTCATTCGTCAAAGGTACAACTCCTCAAGCAGAAAATTACTGATTATGAAATATATTATTTTATCATTCCTGTCAACATTCTTTGAGAGGAGTATGCCTTTCTTAACTCTCTCCGGACGAAGGACTGCTCACGCATTCCTACACAAAACGTATTCGGATTCGGACGAAGGAATGGAATAGCATTCTCCGAAAGTGAAATTCCATCATGCACTGTACACGTGATTTTGTGATTAGCCAAGCAGAGTGCGCTATTCTGGGTCACTCCACAATCGAACAGTATGACTGGTCAGCCTGGGATGTGTGGCCTGTCTCGCACACACGCTGACAAAGTCACTGACCGGTCGTCTGCTCGCGTGCCAGCCTGTTAGCAAAGCGGGCTCTTCTCAGAATGTTGTGAAGAGAACAAGGCAGTGATGGCAACGTTTTAGGGTTGCCGAAGTACTTGAAATGCTACAAACTGAAGGGTCGGGCATTGAAGAGGTGGATGATGACGAAGAAGAAAGGGAATTTAATGCAGAAAGCGAGCATGGGTATGGTGATTCGGGGTGAAAAATTGGCAGTATTTTCTACATATGGCAAAACTAAAAATAAGATGAGAAATTTGATTTTTTTTTTTTTTTTTTTTATATATGTAATAGCTCAACACATAATAAACCAGTTCTGAAAGTTTCATTTTCTTACACAGTATTTTGTATTTTTTGTAATTTTTTTCCAAACCCTTACAAATGTGCCGTCTGTGGGGAAAAGCAAGGGAGAAAACTTGTCGTCCCAAGTGAGTTAACACTGCTTAAGATAATCTAAAATAAGGAACTGTTTCTGAAGAAGGAAAAGTGACTTAAGCATATCATACTTTCAATCGTTTCATCTTGGTCTTCTTCATATCAAACATCCACCTTTCGACATTGTAATAAATATTTCATTTCAAAAGGTAACTCCTTGTTTAAAAACTACCATCATTTTTAAGACCAAACTTCAATGACATTTTAAGAGGTTCCACTGCAGTATCTATATCTTTCATAATCAGTATGTCAGCAATTAACGCAGTAAGATGACTTCCTGTCAAAAGCATTTTGAGATATTCCACCATAGCATTTTGTCTTTTATAATGATCATAATGGGAAAACATGACAAGGGAAACAACCAAAAAGGCCAAAAAAATGAATTCCCAGTCACAAACTCTGAGTAAGTATAACCATATGAGCTTTTTTCAGGGAATAAAAAAAAATATCTTACAGGTATTTACTGGGTATATGAACAGTCACCAAATCATAACAAGCGAATCCCAAGTCCAAATCAACTACATCATAACCGGTACCATACAACAATTGTCAGGATTATTATATACAAAATCTGCTTAAATACAGCACTGCTGCCACATACACTTCAACAGATGCAACATAAGTTTCAATTTCATGGAGGTGGTTATGTGTGCAGATTATTCCAAATATGCTACGACACATCTGCGTCAAAAGAAAGAGAGAGAGAGAGAGAGAGAGAGAGAGAGAGAGCAGATGCCTGACTTATACATAATGCCCATTCTCTGATCAGGCCCTAAATATGCAACATAAACAGCAGGCAAGCAAAATAGCAAGGCAAAACACAATAATCTATAAAAAAAAAAAAAATAAATAAAAAAAAAAAAAGGTGAATTCAAGGCTGACTTTCTGAACTCAGTCCTTTATAAGTGTCAGCCTTCTTATTACATGAAATAAGAAACGCAAACAACTGTCACAAAAATGTGGTTATAACAAGAGTAGGACAAATCTTTTTTTTTTTTCATACTTTTATTTTTCAGTGCACACTGACTTTTAAGATTACTGCACAGTAATTAATTTTCATGAAAGCAGAGAAAACATCAAGCCCTCTGACTGTTTAGAAAAAAAAGTGGGAGTTCGTGCAAAAGTGTTGTGGAGTTTATGAATTAAAAAAAAAAAAAAGAAAACAGCAATAACACAATCATTCATGGTTTCTTACTGTCACCTTTCTTTTTTCTTTGGAGGGGGAGGGGGGGAGGGTGTCTGCTGGAAATTCCTCTTTTTCTTTCTTTTTTTTTTTGGTTTAATTTGCTGGAAATTCCTCTTCTGCTTTTTTTTTTTTCTTTTTTGGTTTAATTTGCTGGAAATTCCTCTTCTTCTTTCTTTTTTTGTTTCATCTGCTGGAAATTCCTCTTCTTCTGCTTTCTTTTTTTGGTTTAATCTGCTGGAAATTCCTCTTCTTCTGCTTTCTTTTTTTGGTTTAATCTGCTGGAAATTCCTCTTCTTCTTTCTTTTTTTGGTTTCATCTGCTGGAAATTCCTCTTCTTCTGCTTTCTTTTTTTGGTTTCATCTGCTGGAAATTCATCTTCTTCTTTCTTTTTTTGGTTTCATCTGCTGGAAATTCCTCTTCTTCTGCTTTTGAAAATGCCTTCCTGTGCACCATTTTTATATCTGGGGTTCCCAGTCCTCTCTTTGCTTTAAACGATTTTTTATATTTTTTTTTATTCAAAGAAACAACATGGCATAAGTACAGTTTCAGTAGCTCAAGGAGGCGTCACTGCGTTCGGACAAATCCATATACGCTACACCACATCTGCCAAGCAGATGCCTGACCAGCAGCGTAACCCAACGCGCTTAGTCAGGCCTTGAGAAAAAAAAAAAGTACATAAGTACAGAAGTGCAAAAGTCACAGGGAGCACATCACGCCTGGCTTATCTAAGCCTCTCTCTACGTCCTCTCTTAAATTGATTTAACCAATGATCTAACTTGTCCTCACACGTGTGTGTGTGTGTGCATGTCAGTGTGTATTTGAGCTTCCACACAAATCTCTGTGTGTGTGTGAGTGTGAGCAGTAAATACAGGTGTAAATACATACATAATATTCTAAGTAGCTTCTGTCTTTAATATTTGCATTGATGATCAACACCAGAATTTTTTTTGTAAAAACAACATGAAAAATAATAATAATAGTAATAATAAAAATCATGCTACAATTGATTGAACAAAAGAATACAGATGTATTTACTGAAAAACAAAACAAGCATTGTGTCAATCAAAGCTGCAGTACACTTTTCAGCTTTTTAACACAGTTAACCAACACACATGGAAGACCTCAAATGTTGCATTGAATACGAGCACAAGTTTCATTTCAGACTAATAATCATTTTCACACTGTGTCATCAACATTCTTACTTAAGCACACAAAAAATATAAATGTATGCCTAAGGTTATATTACGCTATTCACATGTGAAAAGAATGACTAACTGGACAAATACTGGCACAAGACTTTTTTTTTTTTTTTTTTACATCAGTTCTAACTGAACATCAATTTCAGCATACGGTGCAGAAGTACTGAAAACAACTGTAGAGTTCTCGAGTCCTTTAACGCAGGAAGACATAGCACAAAACACAGACAGAAACTACACTCACAGAAAGGCTCACACTGACACACACACACACACAAATAATTATCAGCGAATTGATTGCGATCGCGTCTTAATTTTAGCCCGATATCCCAATCGAACCATATAATTATGTGACCTGGTCCAAGACAAAATTTGACAAAAAACAAGACCGCCAAAGAATCGACAGACAGACAGAAAATACGAAAAAAAACTTAGCCGTATGGAGAGCACAGGAACAGGAGTCATAATGGCTGCCGGAAAAAGAGGGCGCTAGCCAGCGGGACAAAGGGGAGGTTACCTACTTCCGGGAGGTTATCAGCCGTAGTTTTGTTTTCCCCGCATAGGCCGATAGTAGTTTGCACAGGACAGGAATGTCAGACCCCTGCCGGAGTCTGCACTAGTTGGGTCATGGTTAAGTATGTGTAATTAAAGGCTCACACCGACACACACACACACACAGATAATTATCAATTTAAGGCATATGAACTAACATCCATCAACAAACTTCTTCTTCTCCCTTAACTCTGTGAAAACTTAAAGGGGCAGCGAAGAGAAGAACTGTTACATGTTCAGCAGATTCCTCCAGGCCAGTCACTTGTATGTCAAAGCCTGGGTCTCTGCAAATGGTTTCCCCGTCCATTCTGCAATGGTGTGACTGTGTCAGCCCATCGTGTTTTCTCGTCTTCTGATCTGTCTCTCTCCCTCAGCAGTTCCTTCGAGAATTATTTCACCAAGGTCCCTGGATCATGAAGAATGACACAGATATTTCCTGTATTCTCTATTTCGTCATACGTAATTGTCGGATCTTTCTCAGGGCACCTTCTCTGAAGTTACCATGCTATCTGGACGACAATGGTCATCACCTTCAAGCATTTATTCCTGTATTTAAATCATTTGAATTAGCTGAAAACAAGTTATTCTGAAAAAAAAAAAAAAATGTTGATAACATTTGTCCCCAACGCTTCTCTGTTCAGCTACATAATGAGCTCTGCTTGTAATCCAAGGACTGTATGGGATCAGCAACATTCATCAACAATTCAAATACTAAACCACCGTCTCCATCTTAAAACAAGAACAACTGTAATGACAGCAACAAAGAAACAGCAACAACAATAAAAAATAATGACAACACAACAATATCAACAACACAAAACAATAGCAACCCTGCATTTATACAGTCAACTAGGTTTTTGTGCATTGATAATAATCATAAACAAAGCAAAATTGTGGGGAGGAGGGGGGGGGGGTTCTGTGAGATGAAAAATAAGATAGGCAACAAATTATGCATATAGTGGTTACTGGCTGTTAATATTAATCCTTGGTTTAAGCTGTCCCAGATTTAACAAGAAAAAATAAATATCAAAAAGTGACATGCATAAATAAAAAAAAAGAGTTAACATCAAAGGCTAGAAGAGTGTAAAACTATACACCATGTCAGTTTGACATTTTAATATCAGATGCCACATGAATGTATAAGTCATATCAGTTCAAAGGCATGAATATCAGAGAATAAAACTACAGATCCTATCTACATCCACTATATATATCTACATCTACAAACATCAGGGCAAAATCTCAAATCCATTTAAAGTACAAATATCAGACCTGTGTTTCATATTCAACACCGGCATAAATATCAGAAGACAAATGAGTAGAAAACAGAATGTTGCGAGTTAAATTCACAGATGCCGTAAGTACAACAATAAAAAAAGCAAATTATAAAAAAAAAATTAAAAAAATTGACAGTGAAGAGACTACAGATTCCAGATGGCCCTAAGCTTCAGGCCCAGTGCTTAAAGCACATGTACACAGATCTCGTGCCTGATCAGCTCTGTTGGTAGAGCCTCGAGCTTTGTGTTCAAAATACTGTGAGTGAGACAGCTCCCCTTTCCCCTAGTTTCCTGGGGTGGTGGTTATCCATGTCGGCCACACCATCCACTGATATCAAACCCATCTGTGACTGACTAAGGTTATCCATGTCGGCCACACCATCCACTGATATCAAACCCATCTGTGACTGACTAAGGTTATCCATGTCGGCCACACCATCCACTGATATCAAACCCATCTGTGACTGACTGAGGTTATCCATGTCGGCCACACCATCCACTGATATCAAACCCATCTGTGACTGACTGAGGTTATCCATGTCGGCCACACCATCCACTGATATCAAACCCATCTGTGACTGACTAAGTTTATCCATGTCGGCCACACCATCCACTGATATCAAACCCATCTGTCACTGACTTAAGGTTATCCATGTCAGCCACACCATCCACTGATATCAAACCCATCTGTGACTGACTAAGTTTATCCATGTCGGCCACACCATCCACTGATATCAAACCCATCTGTGACTGACTGAGGTTATCCATGTCGGCCACACCATCCACTGATATCAAACCCATCTGTGACTGACTGAGGTTATCCATGTCGGCCACACCATCCACTGATATCAAACCCATCTGTGACTGACTGAGGTTATCCATGTCGGCCACACCATCCACTGATATCAAACCCATCTGTGACTGACTAAGTTTATCCATGTCGACCACACCATCCACTGATGTCAACCCCATCTGTCACTGACTAAGTTTATCCATGTCGGCCACACCATCCACTGATATCAAACCCATCTGTCACTGACTGAGGTTATCCATGTCGGCCACACCATCCACTCATATCAAACCCATCTGTCACTGACTGAGGTTATCCATGTCAACCACACCATCCACTGATATCAAACCCATCTGTGACTGACTGAGGTTATCCATGTCGGCCACACCATCCACTGATATCAAACCCATCTGTGACTGACTGAGGTTATCCATGTCGGCCACACCATCCACTGATATCAAACCCATCTGTGACTGACTGAGGTTATCCATGTCGGCCACACCATCCACTCATATCAAACCCATCTGTGAATGACTAAGGTTATCCATGTCGGCCACACCATCCACTGATATCAAACCCATCTGTGACTGACTGAGGTTATCCGTGTCGGCCACACCATCCACTGATATCAAACCCATCTGTGAATGACTAAGGTTATCCATGTCGGCCACACCATCCACTGATATCAAACCCATCTGTGACTGACTGAGGTTATCCATGTCGGCCACACCATCCACTGATATCAAACCCATCTGTGACTGACACAAATTGCCGATCTTGACACATAATATCGCAGACACACGGACAACCAAATCAATGAGGGTCAGTACACAGACTCACTTTGTTTACACACCTCATCCTGTCATCTAATCAATTTCAGGGGGAAAATAAACAAACAAAAAAATCTGTCCAAAATTTTCATGCTTTGAACTTTTGAATGTTCGGTAAAAGTTCAAATCGAGGAGCAAAAATAAAGCTTGGAAGGACAGGGACATCTTGCTTTTTCCCCTTATTGTCTTACCAGTAACTGTTGGTAAACCGACAGCAAAGAACAGGGGGTGGGGGGGTGGGGGGAAAGAACAATTCCAAAAGACTTGTGCAGTTCTATGTCCTTCACACAAGACAGACGGCCTACATAAAGACACCAGAGCAAAATGCAAGTTGTGAGAGTCAGTTACTTAGTTCTATGTCCTTCACACAAGACAGACGGCCTACATAAAGACACCAGAGCAAAATGCAAGTTGTGAGAGTCAGTTACTTAGCAAAACAAATAAATGAAATAATATGAAATGAAATAAAATAATTAAACAAACAACAGTTTTAACTGTTTACCTTTTTAAAAAACAAACAAACAAACAAAAAAACAACAACTGTTTAACGTCACTGTCAAATTGCAGTTTCTGCACTCTGCGTGTGAAAAAAAAAAAAAAAAAAAAGGTGGCACAACTGTGAAAGGCTTGACCCCTTTGACCCCTCCTCATCTGTTGAACAGTGACCAAAAGTCCAGCCTTTGTCAATTCCTATGCTTCACTCCAGTCGTCCAGCAGAACCAGAGCAGTGAACGATCCAAGACTCCGCTACAGCAAAATGGCAAAATGAAGCACACGATTCTGTATCGTCATTCTTCCACCAACACTTGCACTTATTAACATACCATCCTTCCTTTCAAGTCCACCTGTTACAGTAAGTGACGTCCATTCATAACCTGATCCTGTTTCAGGAATCACTGTTCCTTTCTTTTATTTTTCTATTTAATTTTTATTTCTCAAGATTAATGAAATTTACCTGTATTAGGTGTACTCAGAAATAACAAACTGCAGTTTGTTCATTTGCTTTGAGAACTGATCCTCCAAAACAAGATTAACAAACAGACCTCCAGCCTAAATTTAGCATTATATAGTAACTGCATCCGTTCAAACAATATGGCACCATGCTATGCATGCAGCTTGCTGGATATGTATAAATATATATATATATATATATATATGGTTTCTTATACAACATAAATTTTTCTCTCACATCAAGACAGTTCTATACCAGTCAGACTACGAACAGATATGCTGCCGAAGTTTGAGGGAAGGAATTTCTCTTATTGGAGATTAATACATATTCTGTATTCAGCCATTTCTACAACTTAATGTGCTCACAATTAATTCATTCATTAATTCAGTCAAATCCATGATGAATGTTTGCAACATTTTTTTCTTCCCTTGTGTTTGAATCATCTCTTACATAATAACCTTTCATATGCATAAACTGTTTGCATATATTAACCACATGTCACACGCATTTTCAACTAAATCCTTTGAAGTATATTTTCATTTATTAGCCATTGCTTGATCATGAAGTTGGTGAAGCTGTGCAGGTTCAGCTAGGTTATGGAATGAGCAGGAAATCGTTGAACAAAGCAACCATAGTGGAAACATCTACGCACACACAGTTTAACAGAACACAATGTAACAAATAACATCCTGTCTTTTGAAAACAAAAACCAAAATATAATGCCTCTTTCTCTTTTTTTTTGTCACTATATTTCTTGCACAAAGTTTGAGTAACCATCAAATGTTTGACTTAAACCATGGATAACTTTTTTCTGTAGAATAGCTGTTTATTTGCATGCACATGCATGTGCTAGTCACTTCGTGTAACCTGCGGCTGAATATGATGCAGATTTAAAAGGATACAGATTGTAAGCAAAAAAACATAAAAACAATAATGAAAAAAACAAAAACTGACACTGACAATCACTCCTGCCCTTTATCTACCTAAAAAAAAAAACCAGTAGCCTACTCAGCATGTGCACAATATCACCAAATAAACAAACACCCCTAAACACTGTGAACGTGAACATGGGTTGAAGTCTTCAAGCCCTTGCTCTGGTTTGCACACAAGCGTGATTTGTCACAACACAAGAACCAACTTGATACTTTCAGTGCCTGAGAGTGTGTGTTTCTGTGTGTGTTTTAGCGTACACAAGTATGCACTTACATAGTATGTATGTGTATAGGTGATACGAGTTCCTCACAATAACACCAGGCTCAGAATAACATGCTGCACTTGTAGATGTAGAACAGAGAAACACGATATAACCGTTAACTAGGCACATCGACAACCAAGAAAGGCCGAAAGACAAAATACCGTCTTGATTCTCTTAACACCTCTCATTCTCCTCACACTCACCAAGTCAAGTCATGCATTTCTTCAGTCCTAAGACCAGTATCAAAAACAAATAAAGCAAAAAAGAGTCAACAACATGAAAGATAAAGTAGGTACGAATGGTTTGACACAAAATAACTGGCACATTTTCCATGGTTAAGAGTCAGGAATTTTGATCTAATGTCCCGATCACACGTAGCGGTGATCGTAGATCATACAGTCAAAAACCCAACACTTTCGCTGCATCTCACAATCCATTCCACCATCAGGAATACATACAGAGCTGGGCTAGTCGTCACTCTTTGTATATTTCTTGTAGCTTCTGACGATGTCTTCCACCACAGAGGGATCGGCCAAAGTGGTGACGTCTCCCAGTTCGTCCGGCTGGTTAGCGGCGATCTTACGCAGAATCCGCCGCATGATCTTCCCGGATCGGGTCTTGGGGAGATTGGGGGTGATCTGATAAAAGCCAGAAATGGACACAACGATTACACACTGCGCAGCACATGCAGACGCAGGGATGTATACACATATATGTAGACGCACATCAGCACACATATGCATGCATGCGTACACATGTATGTTGCGAATGCTGCGTATGCACACACACACACACACATACACACTCACACACACACACACACACACACACACTCACACACACACACACACACACACACACACACTCACACACACACACTCCCACTCACACACACACACACACTCACACACACACACACACTCACACACACACACACACACACACACTCACACACACACACACACACACTCTCACACACACACACTCACACTCACACACACTCACACACACACACACTCACACACACACACACACACACACACACACACTCACACTCACACACACACACACACTCACACACACTCACACACACACTCACACACACACACACTCACACACACACTCTCACACACACACACACACACACACACTAACACACACACCAACACATGGTGACAAGTGTCCAGAAAGAAAAGAGTCCAAATAACGTCACCAGAATGTGGTCTGGCTGAGCGTAGCTGGCAATGCGCTGCTTGATGGTGGCCTTCAGGTCGGCCTTGATCTCATCCTGTGTCTCGTGCTGCTCTTCCTTCAGAACCACAAAGGCAAAGATCCCTGAACAGACAGACAATCACGCACATCAACCCTTCAGAACCACAAAGATCCCTGAACAGACAGACAATCACGCACATCAACCCTTCAGAACCACAAAGATCCCTGAACAGACAGACAATCACGCACATCAACCATTCAGAACAACAAAGATCCCTGAACAGACAGACAATCACGCACATCAACCCTTCAGAACCACAAAGATCCCTGAACAGACAGACAATCACGCACATCAACCCTTCAGAACCACAAAGATCCCTGAACAGACAGACAATCACGCACATCAACCCTTCAGAACCACAAAGATCCCTGAACAGACAGACAATCACGCACATCAACCCTTCAAAACGACAAAGATCCCTGAACAGACAGACAATCACGCACATCAACCCTTCAGAACCACAAAGATCCCTGAAGAGACAGACAATCACGCACATCAACCCTTCACAACGACAAAGATCCCTGAAGAGACAGACAATCACGCACATCAACCCTTCAGAACCACAAAGATCCCTGAACAGACAGACAATCACGCACATCAACCCTTCAGAACCACAAAGATCCCTGAACAGACAGACAATCACGCACATCAACCCTTCAGAACCACAAAGATCCCTGAAGAGACAGACAATCACGCACATCAACCCTTCAGAACCACAAAGGCAAAGATCCCTGAACAGACAGACAATCACGCACATCAACCCTTTCAGAACCACAAAGGCAAAGATCCCTGAACAGACAGACAATCACGCACATCAACCCTTCAGAACCACAAAGATTCCTGAAGAGACAGACAATCACGCACATCAACCCTTCAGAACCACAAAGGCAAAGATCCCTGAACAGACAGACAATCACGCACATCAACCCTTCAGAACCACAAAGGCAAAGATCCCTGAACAGACAGACAATCACGCACATCAACCCTTCAGAACCACAAAGGCAAAGATCCCTGAAGAGACAGACAATCACGCACATCAACCCTTCAGAACCACAAAGATCCCTGAACAGACAGACAATCACGCACATCAACCCTTCAGAACCACAAAGGCAAAGATCCCTGAACAGACAGACAATCACAAACATCAACAATGCTACGATAACACCACCACTGAAACCCATTGCACAAATTACAAAAATCACAAAAAAAAGACCCCAACACTTTGTACGGCAATCTCACTGTCAAGAGTCAGAAATCTGAGGTGACACTCAGGCAGCAGTCTACCGGTTATAAGTCTGCATACTCAATTAGCGCAGAGTCAGACGCCAGGGGCTGCTTCCGACGGTGGGAGAGGTCATCGCATCTCACTGGGCAGCTACCACCCACCTTAACTCACTCGCTGCCATTGTCCGCATATACGGACATCGTCGGAGAAAGCGCTGGATGCCAATGTCCGCATATGCGGACTTGGATTTTAAAAAGTCGTGCTGTCGGAGTGACGCGTCGGATGCGAAAATCAAAAGCAGATGTGATATCTTACGTCACCTCTGGTCAGCTTTTCATTCACACACGCTGCGTGTGTGTCGCGATAAGCTCAACCGCACTTGATAACAAAGCGTGCCCCCTGTCAGCTTTGTAAGTTGTTTGACAAGATGGCGTCACGGCGAAGTGTTCGACACGGTCGGAGAGGTGAAATGTTACTCAGCGTCGAAGATGCTTTGGAAATGATCCAAACTGAAGGCTCTGATGTCGAAGGAGATAATTTTGATTCTTCGGAGAGTTAATTTGAACCAAATCCCGATGAACTAGAAACAGATTCGGCTACTGAAGAGAGTGTTTACAATGGAGAGGAAAGTGAGGAACACATGTGCCAGCAGATGAGACAGACACAGACGACGAAACCACTGAGGAAATGGACGATTTTGCAAGTGTTTTCACCAGTGATTGGACTGACAATTTTTCTTTTTTTCCCTCTTGCACATCCCTTCACTGGCATACCAGGTTTGTCAGCTGACTGGCCAGTCAACACCCAGCCGGTTGAGTTTTTTTCTTTGTTCTTTGATTTTCATTATGTAGAGACAATATTTTTTCTTGTATGAGTGAATTTCAACTTTCTTCACCACCGGTTCATACTTCATTGCATGCACTAGGTCTTCAGTTCCTCAAATAGTGTTAGAATGTGATGTGGAACATGTTGGTGTACCTTTCTGATGGGTGCAAAAATGATAAAAAATACACTAAATATTGATACCGCGATCAACATCAAGACGGTAAGTAAACACTTTGATTTTTTGCACACATATGGAACAACATTCCTTGCACACATATACTAAATATCAATTGTCTGGGTGTTTATTTGTTTTTTTTACAATTTTTCCCCCATCCTATACAAACCCTGGGTTTTCAGGGATTGGCAAGGGCAAAAACTCTTGGCATGGAGTGAGTTAAGCTGGGCAGTCCCCAGCCAGTAAGGTAAGCCAGTAAGACACTCACACATATCAGACAATCATATTCCGGCTACGCACGGGGCACTGCCGCCTGCGAGACCACATGTACCGAATGAAGCTGTCACACACTCCTGACTGCCCGTGTAAGACAGGCCCACAAACCCTGCAGTCCTGCCCCCTGTATCAAGATGCACGGACGCAGCAGTGGCCCTATGGAGCCACACTGGCAGAAAAGCTCTGGGGCACCAAAGAAGACCTCATCAAGACCACCACCTTCATTTCCAGCATAGGACTGCGAGTCTGAGACCATGATCACGGGGAACGCAGAAGAAGAAGAACTCACACATGTATCTGATGTGTTACTGTACAGCTCTTTGAGGGGACTGTAAGCGTTAAATAAATGTACTATCGTTATTACCATTATCATCATCACCATCATTATCGTTATTATATATACACTTTCACATGCACATCTGACATACCAGTCACATAGACGCCATCACATTTCAAGTATTTCCCCCCCTGCTGTGTCTAAAGTAGGGCTGTGTAATCTATCTGATCAAAATCAGTTTTGTGTCTGCATTTTAAAATCCTTGTAAAATGCTTTAGTAGTCCGTGTGCGTGATTGTGTGTATGTGTGTGTGTCTGTGTGTGTACGTAGGTGTAGGGGGAACAGGAGCACACAAGCTGCAGAGTGTGCGATAACACAACATTTTTTCTTCTCTCCTTCCCCACCCATGCACCTCCCTTTTCTTATGTCAATACAGCAGATAGTCAATCAGTACTAGATCTCTCTCCCTCTCCCTCTCTCTCTCTCTCTCTCACTCAGAATAAGCGCGCATGACCTAAAGATTGAGAAAGGTAGATATTTAAATATTCCAAATGAAGACAGATTGTGCAACAAGTGTAACATCCTGGAAGACGAATCCATCTTCTTGATCATTGTATTAAATATAAAACATTAAGGCAACAATTTTTAAAGGATATTCAAAATTCGAATAACACAGGACATATTCCCAGTCAGGTGATGCTAACAGATGATGAATATATACAAACAAAATTGGGAAAATTTGTTTATGAATGCTGCTGCAATTTACTGCATTAACTGATTGATTAATTGTGTGTTTTTCATTCGTTCATTCATTTACCATTGCACTTGTGTCTTATAAACCTTACGGTTTCATGACAATAAAATCAGTTCTATTCTATTCTATTCACACACACACACACACTCTCTCTCTCATTCTCTCTCGCCTTGACTACTGTAACTCTCTATTGCCTGCTTCATCCATTCAGTCCCTTCAGCGCATACAAAACTCTGCTGCCCAACTCGTCCTCAGAAAGAAAAGATCTGAGCATATCACTCCTCTTTTGCAACATCTCCACTGGCTCCCTGTCTCACACCAAATAAAGTACAAGATTAGCACTCTATGTTATAGATGCATTCACAAAACTGCCCCTTCCTATCTCTGTGGCTGCCTTCACCTCTACACTCCATCTCGCTCACTACGATCAGCTTCGGATCCACTCTGTTTATGCATACCCAGATTCTCAAACTCTCGACTGTTGGCCGCCTTTCTTTCTCTGTCTCTGGACCTTGCGACTGGAATGAATTTCCTCTTTCCCTTCGTCAAGTCTCCACTCTCAGCTCTTTAACTCACTCAGTACGGCCAGTCCTCTCTTCTCTACACAGACCCCTCGGATGTCCAGTGGGTGTCTGAATGACCCAACCTTTAGCTTCCGTTGTCAGAATTGTGGTATTCTTTGTCAACATTCACCTCTTCAGTATAAGAGCCTTCCGCTTGCAATATTTTGATGATGGTAATTGGGGTGAAACGCTGTTAACGTCATCTCTTTCGCCGTTCGTATGGAGACAGTTAAAGTCTTGCCTTAAAACCCACCTCTTCCCAAAATAGCCTCCCTTGCCTGCCTCTTCCTTGTCTTTAGTTTCTACAGTTTTTAGAGTTATGCATGCGTGTGAATGACTGGTGCGAAAGCGCTTTGGTTTGTCTCTGCACAAGGTTCAGCACTATATAAGTACCATTATTATTATTATTAGAGGAGGATACACACCTTCTCCCTTCACGTCATGGGGAAAACCCACAACAGCAGACTCTGCGACATCAGGATGGTCGTCCTGTAAGCATCAGTCACATTCACATTGGTTTGATTGATGACACATCTGTTGATACTGTTCTGGGGGATCAGGAACGCAGAACTGAACACTCTTCTACTTAAGGTATATAAAGGATGCTTCAGTGTGTACTTCAAGAGTGTGTGTGTGTGTGTGTGTGTGTGTGTGTGTGTGTGTGTGTGTGTGTGTGTGTGTGTGTGTGTGTGTGCAAAGGAGGTAAAAAAGTAATTTTAGCTGTAAGTAAGATGATTAGCTTTGCAAATGGGGCATGGCTGTACTTTTGGAGTTAAAAGACGTTTGTGTTTTCTCCACTTTTATGTGACATTGTTGTGTGGTTGGAAATTTTGTTCTGGGCATGAAAAGATTATTTTGAAGTAATCCTCCATACTCCAATAGGAGTGAAAGGATAATCAAAACTTGAAACTTGTGGTGTGTGTGTGTGTGTGTGTGTGTGTGTGTGTGTGTGTGTGTGTGTGTGTGTGTGTGTGTGTGTGTGTGTGTGTGTGTGTGTTGGACTTGTCTTTGGGCTGAGATATTGTGTAGGGTGAGTGACGAGCTTGTGGGTGCACAATTAATTTCCAAATGGATGAATAAAGATGCATTGTATTGTATTGTATTGTATTGTATTGTATTGTATTGTATTGTATTGCATTGTATTGTATTGCATTGTATTGTACTGTATTGTATTGTACTGTATTGTATTGTATTGTATTGTACTGTATTGTACTGTACTGTATTGTACTGTATTGTACTGTATTGTATTGTATTGTACTGTACTGTATTGTATTGTACTGTATTGTATTGTACTGTATTGTACTGTACTGTATTGTATTGTACTGTATTGTATTGTATTGTACTGTATTGTACTGTACTGTATTGTATTGTACTGTATTGTATTGTACTGTATTGTATTGTATTGTACTGTATTGTACTGTACTGTATTGTATTGTACTGTATTGTACTGTACTGTATTGTATTGTACTGTATTGTATTGTATTGTACTGTATTGTACTGTACTGTATTGTATTGTATTGTACTGTACTGTATTGTACTGTATTGTATTGTACTGTATTGTACTGTACTGTATTGTATTGTATTGTATTGTACTGTATTGTACTGTATTGTATTGTACTGTATTGTATTGTACTGTATTGTACTGTATTGTATTGTACTGTATTGTATTGTACTGTATTGTACTGTATTGTATTGTATTGTATTGTATTGTATTGTACTGTATTGTACTGTATTGTACTGTATTGTATTGTATTGTATTGTACTGTATTGTACTGTATTGTATTGTATTGTACTGTATTGTACTGTATTGTATTGTATTGTATTGTACTGTATTGTACTGTATTGTACTGTACTGTATTGTACTGTACTGTACTGTATTGTACTGTATTGTATTGTACTGTATTGTATTGTACTGTATTGTACTGTACTGTATTGTACTGTACTGTACTGTATTGTACTGTATTGTATTGTACTGTATTGTATTGTACTGTACTGTATTGTATTGTATTGTATTGTACTGTATTGTATTGTACTGTATTGTATTGCATTGTATTGTACTGTATTGTATTGTACTGTATTGTATTGTACTGTATTGTATTGTACTGTACTGTATTGTACTGTATTGTATTGTACTGTATTGTACTGTATTGTATTGTACTGTACTGTATTGTATTGTACTGTATTGTACTGTATTGTATTGTACTGTATTGTATTGTATTGTACTGTATTGTATTGTACTGTATTGTATTGTACTGTATTGTACTGTATTGTATTGTACTGTATTGTACTGTATTGTACTGTATTGTATTGTACTGTATTGTACTGTATTGTATTGTACTGTATTGTATTGTACTGTATTGTATTGTACTGTACTGTATTGTATTGTACTGTATTGTATTGTACTGTATTGTATTGTATTGTATTGTACTGTATTGTACTGTACTGTATTGTATTGTACTGTATTGTACTGTATTGTATTGTACTGTATTGTACTGTATTGTACTGTACTGTATTGTATTGTACTGTACTGTATTGTATTGTACTGTATTGTATTGTATTGTACTGTACTGTACTGTATTGTATTGTATTGTACTGTACTGTACTGTACTGTATTGTATTGTACTGTATTGTACTGTACTGTATTGTACTGTATTGTACTGTATTGTATTGTACTGTATTGTATTGTACTGTATTGTACTGTATTGTATTGTACTGTATTGTACTGTATTGTATTGTATTGTATTGTACTGTATTGTATTGTACTGTATTGTACTGTATTGTACTGTAT